>NC_062287.1:84427187-84689687 GCF_902655055.1 Lutra lutra | reverse complement strand
ACATTAAAAAAATACTCACTATAATTTAATTCCAAATTCTTTAAAAAGAAATGTAGATTTCCTTAAGGTGATAAAAAGTTCACTGGTCCTGCTTTTGAAGGCTTTTTAAAAAAATCATTTAAGTAAACTTTGTTGTGAGCAGAGAGGAGGCAGGCAAAAGTGATCTTTTTATTATGTTGTCTCAGTCTTACCAACATTTGCATTACTTTCCTGCAATTTGGTCTGCGTATGGGGTGTGGTGTTTTCCCTTTGTAGTCCTGTCATCCGTGTGTCTGAGTTAGGTGTTTGCAGGTTGTGCAGAATATTTTGTGAGCTGTACTAGTTTCCATCTTTGCTCACCACGGTCACTGCAGACCACTTCTATCCAGCTTTTTAAAGCCTCCTCCGTTAACTGGGAGGATGGCCTGTTCCAAAATCGAGCTAACTTATATCCGTCTGGATTATACTCGAAGGTTCCCTGACCCGTTTAGAGTCGTCACTTACTTAAATCTTAAACTTCATTTCTGTGCTTGACAGCAAAGCCATTGTTTTGCTTATTTCCCGAATGGAAGGCTGGCAGTCTCCTCTGAGACTGATGCCAACTGAGCTCTGTGTATCAGCCAGTAGGAGTCACTTGGAGCAGATGGTCATCATCCTTCCCCACAGCCCAAATCCCTGGTCTGGGTGGCAAAGTCCCAAGACCACACCTACATACGTGCCAACTGTCCTTATTTACTAAGATACTTCTTCTTATTTGTTTAGCTTAATAAATCATTTTCCCTAATATCTTTCTAAATGACTCACGTGCTGATTTCAATTTTCTTTGATATATCTTCCTATTAGCATCTCTCCCCTCTATCCCTATCCTTTATTTGCCATGTTTTTAGAATGTGCATTTTTTAATCCAATTTCTTCTTGGTTTCATAAGTATTTATCTTTAACTACAGAGATTTTTATATAGTTACTGGTGTATCTATACCAGGTTGAAATTCTACTGAGAAAGTCCATAATAATCATTACTTCTACCATTTCCATTCTTCAAATTTAAAACATGAAAGCTGAATTTTTGGTATTTTATAGAAAAACAATAAATGAATGAACAACTGTTTTATAACTCCAAGGAGCATCTTAAGAGACTGTGAGTTGATAAAATTTCCAAAAAAGTTGATACCTAACCTAATTAGAGTGTAGAATATATAGCTTAATTCCTAAGAGGGCTGAATGTTCATAAAATGCATTAAAATAAAATGTAAGCCACACAGTTTCCCATTCTTGGGGATATACAATTAGTAGGAACACCCTAAGCTAAGTTTGAAAACAGCAGAGAATTATTAAATCATATATATCGGTTTTGGACTAAACAAACCCATCTTATCCTAATCATTCAGAAACACACAACATACTGTCAAAAAGTTGGCTGATGATAATGTAATCAAGTTAAAAAAAGGTCATAATGATTTGTAGTTAATCTTTTCTGGAATATCTAAGGAAGTCTCTTAAGTACAGGGATTTACAGATAGCTTTATTCCGAAAAATTATATCTAAAATAAATTGCTATGAAATGAGATATACCACTGGACTTATACTTAAACAGATTCTATTATGAATGTTGTATAAAGTGAAAAGAACTTTGAAATACAAATATCCTCTCTTAAAGTTTTTATAAATCCATGTTTAAAAAAATATCTAGCATTCTTAGACTGATGTATTCTTGTACTTAAGGAAAAGGACTTGCCAAAGCATGAAAGATAAAACGAGAGTGGGAAGACATAATCCAATCTATTAGTCACAGCTTAGAGTAATTTTCTTTCAAGGAACACAGGCATCCTGAAAAGATCATGGAACTCACCGGGGCAAGCAATAGGCTCCTTTGGGTCTAGTACATCAATGTTACATTTAACATGCAGACACGTATGTGTTCAAAGTTGCACCATTTGGAAACTGCAGTCCAAAGATACTGCTCAGCCAAAACTTAGTTCTTCTAGTGTCCAGGTATGTAGCTACAGAAGGTTTATTTCCTCAGAACTGAAGAAGCTGGTATGTAATTTTTTAGGAGTTATGGTACATATGGTCCATCCCAAAAGAGGAGGACATAAGGGCCTACATCATCTAATTATGGCAGGCTTATCAATATTTCCAATGACTTAATACTAGCATTAAGGCTGACAACTACAAGCTACTCAAGTTGGCTATCTACAAAGATATGACGTATTACAGGATAAACAACATTACTAGCGTATGAAAATAAGTGTTAATATAAATAAAGCAATAGGCTGTTTCTGTTTTGTCCTTAACAGAGCTTTATAGGAAGACACATTTTACATAGTACTAGAATTATTTATTTTGGTAGCTTGGAAGAAGGAAAGTGAATTCTTATTTCAGACTTCTTTTATGATAAAACTTAAAAATGAAATGATAGTGTGAATATCCAAGAATGGTACATTTCTCGTCCTCAGAATGTATTGCTAATGTTAGCAGAACTGCTTCAGTCATTCAGGATAGTATCAATTATTTTGAAGCCCAAAATTCTTGTAGAATTATGAATTAAACATTCACAAGATCTCAGAACAAAAGGAAAGACTTTTTAAAAAACTTAATAAATTCTCTAATTTTGCTTCTCTGGTACAGTAAGATGTGAATGGAGAATGTGAATTTCGTGACTTGTACATTAGTTACTTGGGAGAAGGATTAATGCTTTATGTGGGCACACTATGCAAAACTTCTTTTTGCTATTTGTTTTATAGGCACCAGAAATAAGATTAGTTTCTCAACATGTATAGTCATTTAAATAAAATCATATTAAACAATTTTGTTGATTTTCACTGAACAGAATGACAGATGAGAATAAATCACAAGATGATATCTAACAATAAGGAGACAAGATATGTTACATAATATGATATGGGCTTGTTATTTAAGATCTTTAATTTCTTTATTTTCTTTATTAAAAAGTTCCACCCTACTTGTCAACATATCATTAACAACAGAATGGAAATCAAAGCTTATCATTTCATCTAAAATGTTCTAGGATGAGTTGAGATCTTACATAATCTTGTGACACATACTACCTGATAAAACTTGTGCTGCATTAAAAAAAAATGCCAAAGCTGATAACTTTTAGGTTGACAACTTCCATAGTCCTATTGTCTAGTCTAGTTGAAGCATACCATGCAATTAGTATCCCCGGAAGTTTGGACTTACAATCTTGAGTTCCTACAAGTCTATCTATTTGATTTCAACAACTATTAACCTCTTAACTATACTACTATACAAATTAAACAGACCCTATTGCTAGGATGATAAAGAATAAACATGAGTGAGATACACAAATTATATCAGAGGCTGGGATGTTATAATAAATCCTTGAGGAATTTACCAGTGGGTAGACTCAACCATGGGGTGGAATTGTTAATATTCTCTGAGATTAGAAGGTGAAAACTGAGTTGAGTAACTTTAAGCTTGTGTTGGAAGACTTTCAAATCACAGTGTAAATTAACAATGTTAACTATGGCATGACTTGGAACTAAACATAAAATTTATCAATGGTATTAAGCACAAAATTACCTAATAGTGTCCTGAACTTGTGTAGAAAGTTATTGACTAGCAAGGGAAATCAATCGGATAACTCTAGACCAGAAACTCAGGGCATCAAGTCAAATAGAATTTGATTTCTTCCTTAAAACCAAATAAATGATAGACACTTTTCTAGTATGTAGTCTGTAGTAAGAAATTGTTACATTTCTGTATTAAAGTGACAGATCCAGCAAGTGTTTTTACAAAAAGACAATAAACTGTTAACCTCCACTTCCATGAGCCATTTTTTTACTAAGACGTTTCCTTCTCTTAGGCCAAAGTTAGAGCAAACAGTTAGGCCTGGCATCTTGGGTAATGAGTCCTATCAAGCCCAGGATTCTTTTAATCACATTCAAGTGGCATTTGGAAGTACTTCACCTCTGACAAAGTTTAGTGTGCATGTGTGCACATGCACGAGTGTTTTCAACTTCAGAAAATGAGCACTGAAGAGGGATATTGAATAACCCCAAGAGCTTATTAACCAGTACTTCTTGTCATCTCCTTAAAGAAACATGGAAGGCTAAAGAGCTTCTGTAAGGATGAGTGGAAATAAAGATGTGTAGCATATTGTGTATAAGAGGGGCAGTATGCTTATTTGTCAGCTCCCAAACGACAGGCTGCTGCTCTGTATTACCGTTACTAAAAATACCGTGCTTGGCACGGTGGATGTGAAAGAAAAAGATCTGTAGCCTGATTTGGAAAGAATTCAGTAAGGTAAAAATGCAACAGGGACCCTCCTCTCTTTCCCTAGCCTTAGGCGTCCCCTATTTCCCCTTAGAAATTTGCTTTTCCTGCATCCTAAAGTACACTCCAAACTCAGAAGCTAATTTATTTAACCCCCTCCAAGGCTTTCCACACTCCGGGAATAGTAAATAAATACCAATTAAACTTCTCAGTACATCATAAAGAGGAAACATATCAAATAAGTAGAAGGCATATTTTGATTTCTTTGCATTCCTTAAGATGGTACAGGCTGTTTTAAAACATAGTTTTGGGTGCTATTTCCAGAGGTCACATATTATGAGATTCTCTGAAGGTTAGAGAGAGATAAGCACTCTACGATCTCAGTCTGGTTCAATACCATCTTTATCAGTAATAGTTTATGTCAAAGGGGACAGCTTTTTAATATTAATGTTTCATCTATGTCAAAGGACAAGCAGAGAATCAGGTGAATTAAATCAATTATATACCTTTGCAAGAGCTTGAAGTCCTAGAAATACAGGAAGAGAAAAGTCAGGGAAGGGTTTATTTGCTAAATATTCATTTAACTTAAAAACCTCTCTCTCCTCTTTCCATTTTTCCTTCTCTCCCTTCCTTTCTCACTAAACTTTTTTTTTTTTAAGATTTTATTTATTTGACAGACAGAGATCACAAGTAGGCAGAGAAACAGGCAGAGAGAGAGAAAGGAGGAAGCAGGCTCCCCGCCGAGCAGAGAGCCCAATGCGGGGCTCAATCCCAGGACCCTAGGATCATGTCCTGAGCCGAAGACAGAGGCTTTAACCCACTGAGCCACCCAGGCACCCCCTCTCACTAAACTTTTATTGAGCCCTTGCTACATACCAGGCAATAAGCTAGCAGAAGATACTAGGAGTCCTTGTCTTCAAGCAGGGGCTGTGAAGGAGTTATGTACAAGGTGCTGAGGTCATTGAGAGATGTAATAGAGAAGGAAAGGCTCTGAAGAGCAGAAAATGCTCCAGTTGAATTAAAGGGCAAGTGAAAGTTACCCTGGTAGTTAAGAGTCCTAGGAGAAGAAAACAAACAGCAAATGCAAAATCAAAGAGGGATGTAACAAGCAGCATTGGGTTGTTTGGTGTGGCTGGAGTGCATGGTTTGTGCAAGGAAACAGTCTAAGATAAGGAGGAGAAGTAGCCAGGGGCCAGCGATGTGAAGCTTTCCTTCTGAAGACAGTGGTGAGTCAATGAGGGATTTTAATCATGGGATGGGACATGATCAGATTTATCCCCTGAAAATATCACTCTGGCTATCATGATATCCCTCTGGGGGGGCGCGTGGGCAAGGGAGATGGGGAAGGAGGGAAGAGTGAAACTGGAAGCTAGGAGACCAATTAGGAGTCTATAGCAGTAATCCAGGCAAATAATGATGAGAGATTTTCTTATTTCCATGGTTCTTCTGAGTAAGTTTCTCACAGCATCCAATATTTACTTATAAAAATACAATCTTACCCTGGGTCTATGGGGAAATTCATACCTCATCTACCAAAAAAGTTCTATGGTATTGCTGACATCATTTTTCAACCAGTCTCTCTCCATGAGGAAGTAGGTGTTAAAAGAAACAAAGATTGAAGAGTTGGATGTGGAGCGTGAGGAAGAGGGAGGTATGACGAACAGATGGATGGGTGGTTGGATGGACATACCAACTCAACAGATAATTCTGTGACAGAAATTACATTAGGTAACAGGTTCACTAGTGTTATTTTTCCTTAATCTCCTCTAGTCTATAATAACTCCTCAGTTTTTCATTGCATTTTATGTATGACCTTTATACTTCTGAAGAATATGGATCAGTTATTTTTGCAGAATGTCTTCCAATATGGGTTTGTCTGAAATTTTCTCTCACACATTTTTTTCTTAGATTTTATTTTTAAGTAATCTTTATACCAACGTGGGGCTCAAACTCCCAACCCCAAGATCAAGAGTCACATGCTCCATTGACTGGGCCAGCCAGGAGTCCCTTCTCTTACACAGTTTTTGCAAGACTACCACTGAAATGATGTTGCATTGTATACTGCTCAAGGCATCATACCAAGAGGTTCATGATGCTGCTAAGTCCTATATCTGGTGTTGCTGACCTACGCCATCTGGTTGATGTCAGTCTGGTTTCTCTAAAGCAAAGTGATTACCTGTCCCTTTGCAAAGGATATGTATCTTGGTCAAGGGATCTGAACTATGCAAATCCTGTTTTTCCTCAAGTTTTTGGCTATTGATTTTCACAAACATTAAGGGATCTTGCCTGACACATTTATTAGTGTAGTGTTGAACCTAATGGTGATTCTCTATTTGCCTTTTTCCTTCTTCATTTATTTGTTTATTAGATTATTTATATTAGCATAGATTCATGGATATTTATTTTCTTCTATGGGTTACAAATCAATACTATCATTATTTATTTTATTGTTCAAATTGTTTTGAGCAATAGAGTAGCATAATCTGATTTACTTTCTGATAAAAGATTACTCTGAGTGACGTCGGCAAACAAAGTGTGGGCAGGCAGTTCCGGAAGCTACTGCAGCAGCTCTTGTAAGCAATTCATGGCAGCAACATGTAATGGGGATTAGGGTCAAGACTGTCAGCTCAGAGGTGGTGAGAAGTGGCTAGAGTTGGTGTATGTGTGTATTTATATGGAAATATACTTTTTTAGGATTTATTTATTTATTTGACAGAGAGAGACAGGGAGAGAAGGAACACAAGCAGGGGGAGGGTGGGAAAGACAGAAGCAGACTTCCCACTGAGCAGGGAGCCTGATGTGGGGCTCAATCACAGGACCCTGGGATCATGACCTGAACCGAAGGCAGATGCCTAATGACTGAGCCACCCAGGCGCCCCTGTATGGAAATATTTCAAGCCCACAAAACATAAAGGGATATTACCTTATACCTGCCAGGATTGCTAAGATCAAAAGGGTAAGAAATAGTGTTGGTGAGGATGTGGAGAAAAAGGAACCCTCATGCACTGTTGGTAGGAATGTAAACTGGGGCAGTCACTGTCGAAAACAGCATGGAGGTTCCTCAAAAACAACAACAACAAAGAAATAACTTAAAATCCAGTAATTCCACTACTGGGCTTTACCCCCCTGGCCAAAACCAAAAACATTAATTTGAAAAGATATAGGCATCCCTATGTTTACTGTAGTATGGATTTACAATAACCAAAATATAGAAGCAACCTAAGTGTCCACTGACAGATGAATGGGTAAGGAGGATGTGGTTTGAACGCACATGCACACATACATACAAATATTATGCAAGCCATCAAAAAGGATGAGGTTGTGCCATTTGTGAAAACACAGATGGCAAGGTATTATGGTAAAGGTATTATGCAAGTGAAATAAGTCAGGCTGAGAAAGACAAATACCATATGATTTCACTCATATGGAAACTAAAAAAACACAACATATGAATAAACAAACATGCAAACGAAAAGGAGAATCAGACTTATAAAGAAAAAACTCATGGTTGCCAGAGAGAGTGGGGATGGGGGGCTGGGCAAAATGGGTGAAGGAGAGTGTGAGGTGCAGGCTTCTAGTTATGGAATGAGTCAGTCGTGGGAATAAAAGGCAGAGCTAGGGAACATAGTCAATGGTACTGTAATAGCCTGTATGCGGACAGATGGCAGCTATGGTTGTGGTGAGCATAGCATAATACAGAGAGATTCTGAATCACTGTGCTGTACACCTAAAACTAACGTAACACTGTGTGTCAAATATACTCAAAAAATTTTTTTAAAAAACAAAAACCTAAAAACTCAAAGTGTAGATATTAACTGTGGAGTTAGAAAGGAAATCTTACATTTATGATTTTCTAAAAATGTTTGGAAATAATTTAAACTTTGTTAATATTTGTTTATTTTTAAGATTTTATTTACTTAGTTGAGATAGAGAAGTGAAGTCGAGTGTGTGTGCACAAGCAGGGGGCAGGGGGAGAGAAGCAGACTCCCCACTGAGCAGGGAACCTGATGTGGGGCTTGACCCCAGGGCCCTGGCATCATGACCTGAGCCATAGGCAGACAGCCAATCAAGTACCCTAGAACTTTGTTAATATTTAGTATGTGAATTAATAGTACTGTATACATGAATTTGTTAAATATATAATTTTTAAGCTGAAAAAAGAGAAATATTTCAAGCATATAGAAAACCCAGAAAATATCATGAAACAAAACACCCAGTACTTATCACTAAATGATATATTATATCATATAGTATCACTAAATGATACTGTAACTACATTATAACATTTGGCCACTTTTGCCTCAGAATAAAATAATAGTGAAGATCCTTGTGTATCCCTCAGTAATCCATACTTCTCCAGAGGCAAGCATTAAAACAAATCTGACATTTATTTTTCTCATAAAGAGTTGTAATTACAGCATATATAATATATAAATATTATAAAATATATATTTTAATGTGTTTAAAATTTTATATAAATGGTATACAGCTTGTATCATTTCACAACTGGTTTTATTTCATAGGAATTTGTGATGTGGAGATTACCATTTTGATACATGCAGCTCTAGCTCATTTATTTTAAACTGTTCTGGGTTCCATTGTGTGAATATATAAAAATAATTTATCCATTCTCTGGCTGACAGACATTCATGTTGTTTTCAGTTTTTCTGTCCTGTAAGAAATGCCGTATTCAACATCCTTTTCTTTTTCTGTGCAGAGGCTGAAGTTTTTCTAGAGTGTGTATCCAAAAGAGGAATTTCTGGGTCAAAAAATATGGACAGTATCCACATGACAAGGTATTGCCAACTTGCTCTCAGACGCAGTTGTACCAATTTATAATCCCATCAGCGCTATGTGGCCAGACTTCAAGAAATCTGTTAATTTGATGAGTATGACATGATAGTTGTATTTTAGTTTTTATTCTTTCTGGCTACCAGTGACACTGAATATTTTTTTCATGTTTTCTCTTCTAGGAATCACATATGTCTACTTTCCCACTGAGTTGTTCTTTTGGACACACTAATTCCACTTTAGCTGGTGAGGCACACAGCAGAGTTCTTCATTTCTTACTTAGTCTGTGGTGTCTTTTTATTGACTAGGGGTTTTCAAATGTAATGAGGTCAAACACTATTGTCCTTTTTTTCCTCCACAAGTTTTAAAATTTATCTTTTCATATAAAATTTTTTAAAGTAACTGGGTATTTTTTTTTTTTTTGCATAAGACTAAATATTTTTTTTCTTTTTTTTTTTTTTTAAAGATTTTATTTATTTATTTTACAGAGAGAGATCACAAGTAGACAGAGAGGCAGGCAGAGAGAGAGAGGGAAGCAGGCTCCCCGCTGAGCAGAGAGCTCGACGTGGGACTCGATCCCAGGACTCTGAGATCATGACCTGAGCCGAAGGCAGCGGCTTAACCCACTGAGCCACCCAGGCACTCAAGACTAAATATTTTTCATAAGATTATCTCAGCACCAATGGTTGAATATTTAGTCCTTCTTTACCCTACTCATCTGTAATGTCATATCTGACATTTTTCATTTTTCTAATAAGAAGGGGTCTGTTTTCCTAGGCTCTTTATTGTCCTTTACTGGCTTATCTGTCTTTCCCTGTGATACCCTAGCATTTTAACTTTTTATGCCCTTAGAGAAGATCTGTTACTTGGTGGGACAAGTCATCATCCATACTCTTTTTTTTTTTTTTTAAGACTTTATTTATTTATTTGACAGACAGAGATCACAAGTAGGCAGAGAGGAAGGCAGAGAGAGAGGTGGAGGCAGGCTCTGCAGAGAGCCCAATGCGGGGCTCGATCCCAGGACCCTGGGATCATGACCTGAGCTGAAGGCAGAGGCTTAACCCACTGAGCCACCCAGGCGCCTCCATGCTCTTCTTCTTTAAAACTTAGTTATTTTTTTTATTTTAAAGATTTATTTATTTTAGAGAGAGAGACAGTGTGCATATGAGCAGGGGGAAAGGCAGAGGGAGAGGGAGAAAGCAGACATCCCGCTCAGTATGGGGCCCAAAACGGGGCTTGATCCCAGGATCCTGAGATCATGACCTGAGCTGAAATCGAGTCAAACGCTCAACTGACCAAGCTACTCAAGAGTCCCAAAACCATCTTAGTTATTCTTGACTTTTTGCTTTTCCATTTGAAGTAAGGGTCAGCTTGTCAAATGCTAAGGAAATCTTAATCAGGAATTTGGCTCCAATGCATTAAATTTCACATTATGATACTGAATCTTTTCACCTATGAATACCCCATCTAAAAGGTCTTAAAGGGCCTTCAATAAAGTCTGAAGCTCTTCTCCATAAAGGTATCACACATGTTTTGTTAGTGTCATCTCAGAGCCCTTATAGTTCCTGTTCTAAGAGCATAAGCACACTGCTGCTTACCAGCTGTGTGATCCCATGATCCCAGGGTCCTAGCTACTGAGCCTCTCAGAGTCTCTGCTTTCTCAAAAGGAAACTGGGGATAATAATGGTACCTGCGTAATGGGGTTTGGTGTGAGGATTAAAGTGTGAAAGCATTTCATTCCATGCCTGGCACAAATAAGCACTGAGATTTTTTACTTTTCATCTAACAAGTAGTTACTGAGTTCTATGACATGCCAGGCACCTCGTTCAGTACTGAGAATAGAGCAGCGAACAAAACAAAGCTTGTCTCCCCTCAAATCAGTAATTCATGTGAAGCATTTCTTTAGGTTTGGCACTTAATGAACAGCAGCAGAGGGGCGCCTGGCTGGCTCAGTCCGTAGAGCATGCGACTCTTGATCTCAGTGGGGGGAGGTCGAGCCCCATACTGGGCATGAGCCTGCTTAAATATATAAATGAATAAGTAAGTAAGTAAACAAATAAACAGCGGCAGCTACTATAGGGTGGTATGTAACGGAAATAGGGAGTAAGCCACAGTGTCCCAGACAGAGACAAGAGCAATGCTATGGCTCCAAGGTGGCAGAGGCTTGGTGTGGGCCCAGAACAGGAAGGAGGCCAGCTTGTCTGAAGTGAAGAGAGCAAGGAGGAGAGCAGAAGACAGACACAGGGTGGAGGGCAAGACCACAAAGGCTACTGTAAAGACTTTTATACTGAGTGATTTGGAAAGCTGTTGTTTTTTTCAATGAGCATAGTAACATGAGCTGATGAATAGTTATTACCAATAATAATAATAATAATAATAATAATAATAATAACTTCTAATTAGGTATACCTGGCATATAAGAAAGCTACTAAATATAGTATATTCATTTAATAGTGATAATCGTAGCTGGTAAATGCATAATGCTTATAAAGTACCAGGTACTTTACATAGATTAAGTCATTTAATCTTTTCAACAATCCTTTTACAGATGAGTCAGGGGCAGTTAGCCTTTGTAACGACCCAAGGCTTTAGGGATGGTAAGTCTCAGGGCTGAGATTGCGTATCTGGCAACACTGTTGATTCTCTTCCGGGTGTGGATCCTCCTGCATGTGAGCAGTCACATTATCTGACAATAAGGACAGTCTGGCCTTGTCCTTTCTAGTTCTAATAATACTTACTTTCTTTTCCATTTTTTTTTGTGGGGTGGGGGTGTTACTAAAAGGGTTGCGTTCTCCAGTATGGACTTGGAGAGAGTAGTCTTGCTCCTTATTCTAGTAGGGACATTTCCAAATGTTTAACATTAAACATAAGACAAATGTTTCCTCTTTGTTCCTGATGGTCCCCCTTTGTCAGGATAGGAACTTCTCTTCTATGCTCAGTTTCCTTAAAAAAAAAATTACCAATAATGAGTGCTGAATTTTATCAAGCCCTTTTCTGCACTGTGGTATTAAGGCATTCCTGTTTTTATGAGAGAAACCATACTTAGTAATGGTGTGCATGTGTGTCTGTGGGAGGATGGGTGGGGAGGGAGAGATATGGAGGGGAGAGAGAGAGAATAAACTGCCAAATTCCAACTGATTGTCTCATTTAGGATTTTTGTACCTATGATAAGTGAAACTGATCTATAGTTTCCCTGTTTCACACCTGTCTAGTTTTGATAATACGAGCTAAATAGTCTCCCCTTTCTCTGTTCATAGCTTTTACAAGAGGGATTACTTGAAATTGATAAACTATATGTTGTATCTTTTTTGTGAAAAGACTTTCCACTGGATCTGGAATATCATAAAGTTGATGGGCCTTGTTAAAGGACTGGAGGCGAGATGTAAACGAGAGGGGACAACTCCGAGCTCAGCGGTTCAGGTAGTGGGGGTCGTGCTAGGTACAGGGATACAGAACATTAGAAGGGCTGGAGAAGGGTGAAAGGTGATTAATTCCGTTTTTGACATGTTTGATTTCCAGTTTCTTCAGAACATCAAATGGAGCTATCCAAGTGGTTGCTGGGGTTGTTCTGGAAATAGAGCTTTGGATCTGTGGTTCATGGATTTGTTTCATTTTGATCATTCAAAGAAGATTTATTGAGTGTCTGTTCAACGTCCACCTCTGGGTATGCAGTCTTTCTGCTTTTCCTCCGAGTTTAGCTTGACAGGGATCACAACATTTATTATTAAGAGCAGCTATGTTTCCTGCGCTTCTATTCCCTAACACTAGGGTTTTGGTTCCTCTTCCTTCTCCCAGATTTTCCAAAATGTAGACCTGGGAGAGGCCACATGATTGATGGGGGTTGGAAAAAAGACTGTTATGTAGTGTCTGAAATTAATTTTTAAGTTGGAAGAGTGCTGGATATAAAGCAAGAGCTTAATTAATGCTTGAAACAAATTAAGTGCTTAGAAGAGCTTTGGGCTTTGTTCTTGGCTATAGTTAGAGCCATTTTTACGAATAGGTGCCAAAGCCAATTTCCACTAGTAGACTTGTTAGAAAGTCATCACTTAAGATGCACATATCACCAAGTTGAGGAGGGTTTAGGATGTGAATAGCACAAACCTCTATGAGACTTAATCTTCTCATACATAAAATAAAGGGTTATTAGGACTTGGTGATTCCTAGATTTCTTCAGTCTTTAAAATTGTATAGTTTATATATAAATAGATGTATAAACAGAGATACTGGTAATTAAATACTGGAGGATGAAGAATTCTCTTCTACGGAGTTCTTTAAAAAAGGTATATTCTTTTTGCATATTTCAGTTAAATATATGTCTGCCTAAAGGCTAGACAAAGGGAAGGTGAATCATGAATACAAGGAACTAAATACGGTCACAGAACTGAACAGTCGGGGAAATCACAGGGAATGAAGACAAAAGCCTGGATTTCACCACAAAAGACATTTAAATGAGACCTGTAAGAAACGTGCTATCAGGAAGACACTCTGGCAGGAGGGAGAAATCAGAAAGTATACGTTGCTTACTCTCTGAGGACTTGAAGATACTGGGCAGAAAGCAGAAAATGTAAAAATAAAAATGAATAACAACAACAAAAAACCCCAACACTTTTTTCTGGACAAAAACCTCTGTGAAAGTGAACTGAGCAACAGGACAAGGGCAACATGTCACATCCATCTGGGTCACGCTGAACCTTCAGGCAAGACTATCAAGGCCTCTGAAAAACCACTGACTGTATCCCAAGTAGCCTGAGGGAAGGACCACTGTGACAGGGAAGGAACAGATGCTTCAGAGTGAGGATGAGTTAACCATGTCCTAAGAAGAGAGCAGTTGCTTTCCTGGAGGTTTAGTGCTCTGGAAAACCCTCAAGCTTTTCTGGAGCCTAGGAAAGGCCTTACTGGTAACCGCTGAGAGCCTCTGCTGTCCACACTGAGGGCGGGTTGCGTCACCGGCCCGTGGCCCCTTCTGGGCGTGCCGCTCTGCCCGCAGCAACGCTGGAAGAACGACCCACCCAGTAATCTGCTTCTAGGAAGTACACTTCAGTACCTAAAAGTCAGAAAGGTTCACAGAAGCTGGCAGGGAATAGAGCAGCCTAAATGGCCCTGACAACACTCAATAAAAGCATCTTTTTAGTTTTATCTTCTAGTTAGAGGAAAGACCATGCAGTTAAATTGATGTATTTATTTTTTTGTGTATTTTTCCTTCCTTTTTCTCTCATGCTCAATTCCTTTTCTCTTTTTACCTACACTCCACAGAGATGGAGTTTAAGTACATCTAAGAACCTCCAGGTTTTCATCATAGACTATACATAGAAATTGAATAATGGATGTTTTAAAGATCATTTGTTGGAATTAAAAATCATTGTCAGAGGAAGTAATCTGGAGTAAGAGCTGTGTGGATGGATATGTAGAAAGATTTAGGTCCAGATTGTTGGGGGCAGTCGCTCTTAGAAAGCCAAAATGACTATACGCGGCAATATACAACAACTGTATTTTTATCACATTTTTTGTCACTCTATAACTCATCTGTGTCTAAGCCTTGTTGGTTATTTATTGGGAAGGACTTTACGTCTATCTTTCTTCCCTTACTCACTTTTATTATAGTTTTTGACACTTTCATAACCTCATACTTAGAATAACTGTATCTCTGACTCATTTCTTTGTCTCCACCAATATGTTCTGGGTATTTTTATTATACTGACATATGTATTAAATGTTGCCTTTAGTATATTGCCAACAACCTACAATGGTGCTCCACGTCCTCCACGGTTTTAAGGAATTCCACAAATCATCCACATCTTATTTTCGCCAGCACAAAGTTTCTTCAGTCAAACCAGTTCCTACACTATTTCCAAGTAGTTTCTACACTATTTCCACTGGCATTCAAACCTCCTTGTTTTTTGATGTTTTTCTCTATCAGGAAGACCTTCTTTCAGTGTTTTCCCAACACTTCCACATTTCAAGGTTTGGCCAAGTCCCGGTACCTTCTTTATTTTAGACCTAATTGATTCTCCTTGTTGAGCTATAATCATAGATTACTTTGTACAAGTTGACATTTCATTATGTATGACTGTTTCTTATCTACTAGCCTTTTCTGCCCTACTATGTCTATAAGTTCATGTAAGGGTCACAGGGATAGTCCGATGTGTGGGGAAGAAAAAGACACCAATAATATTCATAGGTCAGTATTCATTAAAGTAAATGTCAACCAGAAATCTATCTATAAGATCTTGGTTTGCTTTGCTGTAGAGGACTTTATGTAGATGTAGAAGAGGAAGAGAGAGTAATATGAACTACTACTGTGAGGGAAGGAATATAACTAAAGACTCTGCTCATTCCAGAAAAAGAAAACAACTGGAGGATGTTCTAAAATTATCCTCAGCTTTTTGTGTCTAAAAGGAATTGTAATCTACGACTGTAAAGTATTCTGTTTTGCATATTATAAGAAAAGCTCTTTTTTTGAATATAGTCCAACTATAATTTTAAGTAATATTTTTTATGCTTTAATTCACTTCATCTTGTAGAAAGTTGTTATGGACTAAATATAAAGAAGGTTTTCATGACTTGATACTAACTTATCTTTTGACTACATGGCTCCTAGGTTGCTTGCAAAAATCAGTAATCATTATTAAATAAGTAAACCTCTGCTGCTTCTCACTCTGGGGTACACCATAAAGAGTTGCCTTTGAGATAAGCAGCCAAATCTAGAGCACCTATTTTTGTGACTTTTTATTTGGGGATCATATTTAAAACTACCGCAGCTTTTCTCTGTCCATGGTAACTTACTACCAATGGCATGTCTCCTCTGATTGGGAGTCACATTATTTCCCAATGCACCTCAGTATCAGCAGTCTGAAGGATGATTGCCTGACTCTTTGCAATGACCCCAGGTTACTTGAAGTGAATTTTATGGGGGTGGCTTAGTCAGTTAAGCATCTGCCTTCGTCTGCCTGGGATCGAGCCCCCATGTCAGCTCCCTGGACACTGGGGAGCCTGCTTCTCTCCCTCTGCCCCTCTCCCCACTTGTTTTCTCTCTCTCTCTCTCTCACAAATAAATAAATAAAATCTTTATAAAAAAGTGAATTTTGTGTAGGCCATATAACTAATGTATTACAATCATCTCGAGTATATTCTACACATTATGTAAAATTCCACCTAGTCCTTTTCTCTTGAGTTGATAACAGAGAGAAACGAACCTCACCTACATAACTTCAACCTCTTTTAATCCACCTTCTCTCTACACTGTGCACCTCCTATGCTTGCTTCTATTCTCCGTCTTCCTCTACCACGGGGATCATTCTTTAAATTATACTTATATGATGCTCTCAGATCATACTTTTTTTTTTTTTTTAGATTTTATTTATTTACTTGACAGAGGGAGACATGGCAAGAGAGGGAACACAAGCAGGGGTAGGGGCAGAGGGAGAAGCAGGCTTCCGGCTGAGCAGGGAGCCCAGTGCGGATGCAGGGATCCATCCCAGGACCCTGGGATCATGACCTGAGCCAAAGACAGAACCTAACAACTGAGCCACCTAGGGGCCCCTCAGATCATCCTTTTAACATAGCCTCCACCATCTTGTAAATTCTTACTCTCTTATGCATGGGAACTTCTGGTTTTTTAACTTTATTACAACACAAGCACTGCTTGCTTTGTGTTCAAGTTAGTACTTGTGTTCTCTCCATGTCTTCCCTAACAGACTGAAAGCATTTTAAAAGGGAAAGGTTATATTATATTTACCTTTCTCTCTCTATGTTTATCTTTCCAACCATGGCTGGCCCCGCATTCCATATATATGAGCATATATATATATACATATATATATAGGCTCAATGGATGTCAGTCTAGTTAAAATGAATAGTGTATATATACATTTAAAAATCTACAAAAGGAAAATCTGTAATGTGCTTCTCCAATTCACTAAAAGTCCAAATTTTTATTTATTGATTTAAAATGCTAAAGGACATTTTAATTTTTATTTATTTTTTTAGTCATCTCTACACTCAACATGGGGCTCAAACTCAGAACCCTAAGATCAAGAGTCACATGCACTTCTGACTGAGCTGGCCAGGCACCCCTCAAATTTAGTTTATTAAAAGGAGGTGAGGGGTGCCTGGCTGGCTCAGTTGGTTAAGTGTCTGCCTTCTGCTTGGGTCATGATCCCAGGGTCCTGGGATGGAGCCCTGTGTCAGGCTCCCTGCTCAGCGGGGAGCCTGTTTCTCCCTCCTCCCCACTTGTGGTCTCTCTTGCTATCTCTCTCTCTCAAATAAATAAAATCTTAAAAAATAAAATAAAGTAAGAGGGGTTGAGAGGTTCATTGCCTACAATTATCAACCACAAACTTGATTTTCCTATGGCACATTTGTAGGCAGCATGGAAGCTACTGAAGCTGCTGAAGAGACATTTTTGAATTAAAGCAATGTTCTTACATTTTATTCAACTACAGCAGTATGACTAACATCTCAATATTGTTCATATCTGCTTATGTGAAAGTCATGGACAACTTGCCTCTATTATTAAGGCACCATAAGGCATAATTGTATCTAAATGATTCGGGATAAAACACACACCAAACTGTTTTGCTGAAATCAACTTATGTAGTTGAACAGTTATTGTGTACTATTAAACAGTTGGCACATTTCATATCTTTGGCATGTAAAAGCCAATTTGGGTTTAGACTTATGTTGTTTAAATGATGCCAATGTGTACTTCTCACCTTCTTAAATATATCAAAATTCCTCAGGATGCCAAACAAAATCTATCCTCTGGGAGTAAAATGTGCCAATAGCTTAATGGTACATGGAAGCATTACTAGAAAAACTTGAGAGGGGGGAAAATACCATTTTCCCACTAACTGACTAAGGTCTCGTAAGTGAAAAGGAATTATAGCTCTGGAAATTACCTGGTGAACTTTAGGCCAGATAGCCAAATCAGATAATTCAGTACAAATTTTAGAATGATGTTTATATAATTCTTTCAACTTTATAGCCTCTAGGCATAAAGTTGGCTTTCTTAAAGCTTCTCTTGGCAATTATGTTTGCTATTTTAAAGCTTGGGGGCAAAGCATGTCTAAGAATCTGGAAAGAAATATTTTCTTCATGTTCATTTTCAGAATTTGGGTAATGGTAGTCATGATTAAGGAAATGGGAACTCTATGATAAATATTTAGATGAATATGTGCTGTATGTTCAAATTAAATAAAAACATTTACATCAATCATGCAAATTATGGATTTGCTTGTGGTCTGCCAAGTATGTGCTTGTTTTGTATATAGAGAGTAGGAAGTTTAGCAAGTAATGAATATAACCTAAGATATTTGTAGATAAACATGTGGTATTTGAGTATCACTATGTGTTGGTATTTTTAACTTCTTTTTTTTTTTTTTTTTAAGATTTTATATATTTATTTGACACATAGAGATTACAAGTAGGCAGAGAGGCAGGCAGACAAAGAGAGAGGGGGAAGCAGGCTCCCAGCTGAACAGAGAGCCCTATGCAGGGCTCAATCCCAGAAACCTGGGATCATGACCTGAGCCCAAGGCAGAGGCTTTAACCCACTGAGCCACCCAGGCGCCTCATATTTTTAACTTCTTTAAAAAAAAACATGTAGGTTACACAGTTTTAAAATAATGATAACACAGCATGAACTTCAGCAAGAGATTCTATAAAATCAATCATTATTACTAAAATAAAAATTACTAGATTTCATTTAAAACAGAGTAGTTTGTCACTGTTAACACGGGACACCAAAAAGAAAGATTGGAGAAAGTATTGTGAACATATTGTACCCACCAAGAAAACAATTTCTATGTGTCTATCATGAGAAAATCATTATTGAAGGAGCCCCGAGATAGAATAAGTTACAAATAAAAAAGTCAGCAAGTGCTAAAATACAACAGTAAAGAAAAATTCCTTGATTCCACAATAAATGTCAATTTCACATTTTTTAAAAATAAAAATATAAGCAGACAGTGAAAGCTGCATTTCAATGTAGTAAATTCATGTATATTTTCCCAGAAATCATCAGGCTTAGAGAATTTTAATTGTCTCACTATCCTTCCATCAGTCATATCTTATTTTATTATTTTTTTTAAAGATTTTATTTATTTATTTGACACAGAGAGATCACAAGTAGACAGAGAGGCAAGCAGAGAGAGAGAGGGAAGCAGGCTCCCTGCTGAGCAGAGAGCCCGATGCGGGACTCGATCCCAGGACCCTGAGATCATGACCTGAGCCGAAGGCAGCGGCTTAACCCACTGAGCCACCCAGGCGCCCCCAGTCATATCTTATTTAATGTAAATCTGTTCACCATGAGAATGTTCGTGTATAAGAACAAAATAACTATACTTTTCTTTCTTTTTTTTATTGTGGCAAAAAAACTTATAATACAAGATTTACCTTCCTGACAAATTTTTAAGTGTACAGTATAATACCATTAACTATAGGCATGTAACCATTGTGCAGATTTCTAGAACTTTTTCAACTTGTATGACTGAAACTTTATGCTCATTAAGTAGCAGCTCCCCATTTTCCTGCCTGCTAGCCCATGCCGGCTACCATTCTAGTACTTGGACGAGTCTGATTACTATAGATACCTTATTTAAGTGAAATCATGCAATATCTGTGTTTCTGTGACTGGCTTAATTTTTTTTTTAAACTTTAATTAAAAAAATTGTTTTTTGTCCCAACATGGGGACTGAACCCACGACCCTGAGATCCAGACCTGAGCTGAAATCAAGAGTCAGACTCTCAACTGAGCCACCCAGGCGTCCCCTATTTTTATTAGATATTTTTTTCATGGGTGACATTTCACATTTCACTCCTAAAATAATTATCTATTACTTCATGTTACTTTTGCAGCACTTCTGTGAGAACCTCAGAGACTGAGGAAATGGGCCTGTTATGTGTTTTTATGGCTAACTTAGTACATAGATACTAATTGTGGAAACAATCTGTTTAAGAGATGGTGGCGCTTTTGGACTGCTAATGTGGTATGGTGTGGTATGGCCACTGCAATTGACAGTAGACATAATATAAAAATTCAAAATATGCTTCATCACTAGTTTTCTTAGGCTTTACAAATAAATAAGCACATTCTGAAATTAGCTGTAATTATAACATTCTGTTTTACTGGTTAAAAAAATACTTTTGGATTTGATTTTCCTTTTGAGTTTTGGTAGAGAATGAGAGCCAAGAATAACTTGAGATTCTTCCCTCTTTCTGATAAGACTATTCTGTGTCTTTAATATAAATGAATAATTCTATAACTTCTTTCTATTTTTTAGGAAACAACTGAAATAGAAAACCCAACATACTTCCCTAAGATTCATGGTATTATTTATCAGTGGGGTAAGGAAATCATATTGTACTCTTTCAATCTAACTTTAATTTTGGTTTCCAAACAACCTATATCTCTTTCGAGGTTAAAAGCACTGAAAGTACACAAGAACACTAAGGAAAATCTTAAAATTTCCTGAAATGCATTAGCCACCCTATTCATATACCAAATACCTTGTTTGTTTATGATGGTCTACATCATTAATCTAGATAAATAATTGTAGAAGTGAAGGGAGCTAGGTTTGCTGTGTTGTCCATTGCCCAGCAACCAAAGGTTACACTGTTTTTGCAGCAAGGCCCTGCGGCGGAAGATGGGGAGCTCCTGCAACATATGCCATTTGCTATCCCACTGATTCAGACAGGAAAAACTGAAGAACTCACGTTTACTCTTGGTCAACAGGGCGAGTTTGGGGTATTTACTTTGTAAAAAATGCACTTCCCTAAAAAAGTTCTTGTTTGTCATAATTAGGTGATGGATACACAGAAGCTTTTGTAGAGTACCTATATGTTTGAAATACTTAATTTTTGGACAAAAGTGTATATGCCCACTAAGTTAGTTGTATGCCTTAATTCTTTAAAATCCATTTTTTGAACTTTGAAAAAACACCTGTAACAGTAATAAATGCTTGTAATCAATGAATAACCTATAAAATACAATAGAAATTATATATAAAGCAAAAACTAAAATTGCCCCTCCCTACTCTCAATTTCCTAGTTGCATTCTCTGAGGTAACTATCCTTCCTTTTAACAGATTATATATTCTTCCTTATTATTGAAAACACTTTTCAGAATGAACAGATGTGTAACTATATATTTACAGCAAAATATATGAAATGGATTTTATAAATGGCATCAAAAAATGTAATGAGAAAAGTGATAAAATTGAATTTTTCCTCTTTATTACCCTAGTATTTGAAGGTTATTAAAGATACAAAGCAGATGGCTTTTAAAAACTTATTTTGCCATTTTCCTATTATTGGAAGTAAAGTTTCTTTTATTATCTTGTGTCTAAAGGCTTTAAGAAACATCACAGCAATAAGCATGCTTGATTTAAAAGGATGGGCACTGTTAGGCCCCTGGCTGGCTCAGTCAGTAGAGGGTGAGATTCTTGATCTTGGGGTGGTGAGCTTAAGCCCCATGTTGGGTGTAGAGCTTACTTAAAAAAAAAATAACTTGGGGTGCCTGGGTGGTTCAGTGGGTTAAAGCCTCTGCCTTCAGCTCAGGTCATGATCCCAGAGTCGTGGGACTGAGCCCCGCATAGAGCTCTCTGCTCAGCAGGGAGCCCGCCTCCCCCCCTCTCTCTGCCTGCCTCTCTGCCTACTTGTGACCTCTGTCTGTCAAATAAATAAATAAATAAATAAAATCTTAAAAAAAAAACGTAATGGGCACTGTTATTTTTGCGATAGATGAGTCTGTTTAAGTGAAAAAATGCACTGGTCTATGAACTGAAGGTATTTCAGTAGATGTGTACTTGGAGCAAATATTCTGCATGCTCAGTGCTACATGGTATTTCTGCTAAGGGACATTTAAGATGTGTTCTGCCTGGCATTAACTTGCCCAATGACTGAGAAGTCACTAGCTGAGTCTCAGCGTCTTTATCATTCAATTGGGCCTAATGTCTGCCCTGAGAGTTAGAGTTTACTAGTCTTTGATATCCTTTAAGACACAGTGAAAGTGAAGGCAAGATAGACACATTCACTACATTCAATGACATTAATAAGTGTGTGGAAGGGAGGGACCTCTGTCCAAGGATACGTGTGAACAGGAAGCTTTTTATGCCTCCTGAGAAGTTTGGAATAATTTACAAAGGGAAAAGTCCTCCTGACATTCAACAAAAGTGGTTATTTTATCTTTTATTCTTTAAGGAGGAGTGCTTTATTAGAAAGAACAAGTGACCTGATTCTCTCAAGCACTGGTTCCATCATAAACTAGCCAGCCTGAGCCAATAAATTGCCATCTTTAAAGTCTCAAATTTCTTTGTGTACAAAGTATAATTATTATCTGCCTTGCTTTCATAATTCAGCAAATTTTTATTTAGCATTTATTTAACAATACAATGAATGAGGGTATTTTTGTCTTGTTATTCTCTGCACAAAATCCTTGTTTTACATGTGCTCACTTTAAAAGGGAAAAGGTACTCTCAGAATAAAGCTCTTTTTCTTCTGAGTCCAAGCTGAGGACACAGATACTGATGTATATATGTCTCTTAAGGCCACAGAAGTCAATTCCCAAAATTATAAAATTGGAGCAACTCATTCTTGGTCTTATGATACAAAAGAATATTTCATTTTGAATATGAGACAAGGTCAAGCCTCAAAGGATATACCTCAAGCTTGGGAGAGTCCAAAAAATATTTTCCACTCAGAAATTGAATTTATCATAAATTATGCTTTTGTTTTCTGTTTACTAAATAAAATTACAATATTAATGTGCAAATCACCATGGTAGTGTATTCATAACATAATAACATGGTGCAGTGGTTCTCAAAATGTTTTTTTTTTTGAATACTGACTCTGTATGATATGAGTTATAAAAAAGGGGGTTTTTAACTTTATTTATTTATTTAAATTTTATTTATTTATTTGACAGAGATCACAAGTAGGCAGAGAGGCAGGCAGAGAGAGAGAAAGGAGGAAGCAGGCGCCCCGCTGAGCAGAGAGCCCAATGCGGGACTCAATCCCAGGACCCTGAGATCATGACCTGAGCTGAAGGCAGAGGCTTTAACCCACGGAGCCACCCAGGTGCCCCAAAAAAGGGGGTTCTATAATCAAACAACTTTGGCAAATGCTACACTAAAGTAAGTAAATATATATATATATATATATATATATATATATATATTCCCCCCGCCCCCCCTTTTTAGGATTGCTGTTACTTTAAATGTGAATCCCTAAGTATTATGCTGAGTTTCCTCAGCTCATTTGACAGAGAATGCTCTGCTGACTTGGTGCATCTGACAGGAACAGTGGCATGCAGAATGTATTTTGGACATGCTGGCATATCCCAGCCTATAAGGTTAGTCATCAAAAATCACAAATGATTCCAATATTGCTTAAATTTTCCTTTTCTACATGCTCCCCTGCACTGCACTACCCACCCCATTTCTTCCTTTTCAATTGTTAAAGTAACCCTTTCTGGTCTCCTTTCTTTCACTCCATTCTGAATGTCACCTAACAGTCAACTTCCTCAAATTTGCCATTTTCAACAGGCCACTTTCTTTGCTGACAAGCCTTTCCACTGTGCCCAGATTTAGATTCCTTTATCATGTCTTCAATAAAACCCCTTGATCTGATATTCCTAACCTGCTTTTCTGATCTGACATCCTGTTTTTCTGCTACCAAAAATTTATTTACTTTCTCCCAAATCCGCTCTCCAGTTTTCCATATCTCAACCTCTGTTCATGTGGTTCCTGTGGCTGAAATAACCTTTTTCAATTCTTTCCATTTTCTCGAAGTCTTTTTGATATCCTATCCTCTTTTGCTAGGCCTTCTCTTAGAATCTTAGCCTTATTTGAAAGGGCAAAGGAATAAACATTTATCTAATTTTTACTGTGTGCCAAGGATTTCTCAAGGACTTTGCTGTGCATTAAAAATTGCTCCTTCTATCAGCATAATTGTATCAGCATGGTGAGAGTACTTGACAGGATGGACCCCTCATGGACCAAGTGAGGCCTAAAGGACTCCTTAGCAATTGGGCCCAGACACTTCCCAAGCCTAATGGTAGCAAAATGTACCATACCCATCACCCCAACCTCCATATAAGACGTTTGAGAAAAAGAGGTTAAGAGTTATGGGGCCACCGGTCTTCGTGGGAAATACAGTGCTTACAGTGAGAGGAGATTCTACTCTGTGAAACTAGTTCAAAGGTGCCAGAGACTAACTCAAAGAGACTCGAAGAGGCTAACTCAAAGACTGGCTGTAAGATGAAAAGACCGGCATTTTATTCCCCTCTGGACATCTGTTTAGGTAGAGAACGTGTTAATCTGTCCCTGGGCCTACACGAGCAAGGCAGAAAGAACTAGAGAGGAATGGCAGGCAGAGAGAGGGACATTGGGGGAGCAACCCGCGTTGCCAGGGATTGGCCCAGTGAGGATACAGGAGAGTCCTGTGGGACACGTGGCAGGTACTTCAGTCAGCTTGCCAGGGCTCTACCCAAGATGATTACCTGCTTGTTAAAGAAAATCTGTCAGCAGGAGGCTGATGAGGCATACCACTGTGGGCCTGAGAGGCAGGGGCACAAATGCTATCTTCTGACATCAGAAAACAAGATGGTGTAGACACCCTTCCAGGGCCCTCCGAAACACTCATATATCTAGCCCTTAAGGGGAATAGCACTTGGAGGCCTGCCTCTGAGGTAATCAGGAACGTAGTCCTAATCAACAGAGGACTGTAAGAGTGGCCAGCTGTATAAAGAAACACACACTCTGTTACCACTCCGTTTTCCCTGGTCCTACAAATTGGAGGACCAGGGCCTTACAAATAGGAGAGCCAGAATCTTTGTAACCAGACTCTGCTCAATCCCTCAAACAGTGATGATCCCAGTTTAGGCTTGCATTGAGTAAAGGCAGACAACATTTTGAACTGCATTTGAGGTTAAAGTTTCAAACAACGCTGAATTTTAATAATAAGTGACCCCAAAGTTGTTAAATATGACAAAGATATATTAAGTAAAAGATTTGAGAGTTGGAAGCCACGATGAGAACAAACAAAACTGTTTAATGTGTATACCTCCTGAGTTGAGATTCCTCAATAAACTGGTTAAATAAACAGACTGGCTTTGACTCTTACTCCAGATATATGCATACTATACTCCAGAGTAAGAGAAAGCAGAGGAAGTAACCATTATGCCTCTGGCTTTGTTACTTTCAAATTTTACAAATGAAGTTAATGAGGGTTATTAGAATCTATCTTGTTGGCAATTTGAAAGCACAGGTGTCAAGGTATTACACTGCATATTATCTTTGAATTCCCCTGTTTTGGAGAGATGGGTTAGATAAGCTGACCTAGCAATTCCTCTCCATTATAATTAGTCAAGATTTTATAATAACCATTTTAATTAAAATATAATAGCAATTATGATTACAATGAAATGGCTGTAGTCAACATTAGTATTTTACACAAAGAAACAAGAAATCACTTTTGATAAGGGAGACAAAAAGAAAATAAGGTCAGCATTATAGTAGATATTGGTTGACACTCCCCTTTTCTCTGCCTCATACTTTCTCCCTAGTCCAGCTTTCTCAAGGAGAGGTCTAAGCGTGTACCAAAAATACAACAGAGGTGTCTGGTAGCTTCCTTTCCACTTCCTTGTCCGGAACAAAAAGGTCTAAGGCCCAGCTCTGTCATTAATTAGCTGCATAAGCTTGGACAGGGTAATACGGAGTGAAGGTTAGAGGAGACATCTGCAGAAGGTTGCAATTCTAGGAGTATCCACAAATCCTCTCTACTTTCTATTTAATCTCTCCAGTCCGTTGACATTACTTCATAAGAAATCTATTTATTTGCTAGTTCCTTTTGATGCTTTCACTAGATCAAGCCAATCACATGCTATAAACAAGTACCTGAGGTATCTACAATCAGTCAGGATCTTATCTTCTATAAATCTGCTTTAAGACAAAGCCTCCAACACTGCACAGTGATTTGCTTTTTCAGTGAATGTCTCAGCTATTCATTCCTCTTTTAGTTCTGCAATGAGGATCTCTGGGAGTCAGACTGCCTGGGTTTGAATCCTCACTGTGCCTGTTACTAGAGTGACCTTGGACACCAGTAACTTTATCTGTAAAATGTAGGTAACAATGGCACATACTTCATAAGATCTTTTGAGGATTAATGAATTAATATGTGTAAACTGCTTAGAACAGTGCCTGGAATATCAGATATTAGCCATTATCTTATTATTTTATAATGAGTAGTTTGGGTTTAGCCTGCAGTTTCATGGGTGTTACATAGAAGGGTCCAGCTCTTGGGTTTTAATGTGCTGTGACTGCTGTCTTGAAATTCTTTTTTTTTTTTTTTTAAAGATTTTATTTATTTATTGGACAGACAGAGATCACAAGTAGGCAGAGAGGCAGGCAGAGAGAGGGGAGGAAGCAGGCTCCCCGCTGAACAGAGAGCCCCATGCGGGGCTTGATCCCAGGACCCTGGGATCATGACCTGAGCCGAAGGCAGAGGCTTTAACCCACTGAGCCACCCAGGCACCCCTTGAAATTCTTAATAACTGTTTCTGTAGATCTGTGTTCTAAACATGGGAGTCTGATTGGAGAGTGAGGCATGTATTGAGGGGAGGGGGGTTGGCTACCGTATATAGTTCCCTCCTCCTGGCCTACCAGGATGGGTTTTCCACTGATGCTCTGCCATCTCCTGGTGCTTAAGCCTCTACCAGCCTCGTCCTCCTGCCCTCCCTTCTTAGTGCATGTTGTTCTCTGCCCTGTTTGGGACCTGGGTATGGTTGTGGGAAGGGTCATGGTGGGCACGCACCCGACAGCATCTTGAAGTAGAGCATGGAGGCAGCTGTCTTGCCTAGGACTGGAAGTATCACAGAGCATTTGGGGGGCACTGGGCAGGGGCAAGCTTCTCGTCCTGCTATGATCCACGTGCCTGCCATGTTCCAGTGTGGAGGGTGTGATACCCAACCAATGTGGGTTGGGGCAGTGAGGCTGTAGGAAAGGGAGATGCCTGGCTTCGCTTCCCTACCTCTGGCCAAGGCTAGGCATATCGGTCTGGTGGCTAGCAGGAGGAGAAACATGACATCTGATGGGCTGCGTGTGCCCCCCCTTCCTCCTTCAAGTCATAGGGAGAAACCCCGGGGCATGTGAGAGTCTGTGCTCTACAAGTGCCCAAGTGCCCGAAGGAGCATGACCGAAATTAACAAATAAAAACATCGCTGCAGGTTGAGACAGGATCATGGAAGAATGGAAAAACTTCATATTTCAGTACTTTTAATGGCACTTTTTCTAGTTTTTTGAACAAGGGGACCTATACTTTCATTTTTACTGGGTCCTACAAATTATGCTACCTGGCCTGCCTACAAGACTTACTTTCTTCCACAGAAAGCTTTTATTTATTTATTTAAAAGATGATATTTATTTACTTATTTGAGAGAGAGAGAGAGAGAGAGAGAGGAAGCAGGGGGAGGGGCAGAGAGAGAATGTCAAACAGACTCCATACTGAGTGTGGAACCCAATGTGGTGCTCCATCTCATGACCCTCAGATCATGACCTGAGTTAAAATCAAGAGTCAGACACTTAATTCAATGAGCCACCCAGGCGCCCCCAAAGAAAGCTTTAAAACAGGCACTTTTACTAGGCATTATCATTGAGAAGTCATAGATAATGTAATTAAACTATGGGAATATAAACAATGATGATCTTAAACATCATATATAAATTTTATTTTATTTTTTTAAAGATTTTATTTGTTTATTTGTTGTTGGGGGGGGGGAGAGAGAGAGAGAACGAACAAACAGAAGGAGCAGCAGGCTCCCTGCTGAGTAAAGAACCCGATGCAGAGTTTGATTCTAGGACCCCGGAATCATGACCTGAGCCAAAGGCAGTCACTAACTAACTGAGTCACCCAGGTGTAACTCATATATGAACTTTAAAGTGAATGGCTCTAATTTAAAAAACTTCTTAGGGCGCCTGAGTGGCTCAGTGGGTTGAGCGACTGCCTTCAGCTCAGGTCATGATCCTGGACTTCCAGGATCGAGTCCCGCATCAGGCTCCCAGCTCCTTGGGGAGTCTGCTTCTCCCTCTGACCTTCTCCTCTCTCATGCTTCTCTCACTCATTCTCTCTCAAATAAATAAATAAATAAAATCTTTAAAAAAAAATTCTTACTAACTCAATATTTTTATGATTACCATTCTTCCCAACCTGTATAGTAGAAACCAAGTATTGTTTCCTTCCTGAATTTTCAAATCTTAATGATTAGCTTTCTGGACAAAAGAATAGACACTGGAAAGAAACAACAAAAACAAATATTTTAAGAGTTTTTTGTGGGAAGTCTTCTCTTCCTTTCAATGGCCAATCTGGATAAGTGTGTCCTTTATCTAAGCAACATTTCAGATACTTAAATATTTGAAATATGGTGTATGTTTATATTATGCTAATGATATAAACTACAGTTAGATTATAATTCCACCCCAAATTTGAACCAATAATCACACTACGGAGCAACAATCTGTTACGAAAGCTGCTGACAATAGGAGAGTGCATCAGGCTGAGGTTGGGCTATAACCGAAGTGAGGAAGGCAAGGGAGAGGATCATAGTGATCAGTCAGGGAGCAAGTAGTAAAGGTGAACTCAGCCTCAGAACAGCTGGTAAGTGATTGCCAATTATTTAAATCATCAAGACTGAAAGAGTAAGCCTGATAAAAGCAAGAAAAATAAAATCAATAGTGCCATGGATCCAATGAATTGTAGTTAAGTCAACATTCTGGTGTTTGCATTTCAATATTATTCTCAATCGAACCATTTCATCTGAGAAATGATTTGCTCACTTATATTTTCTGATTGATTAATGTCCCCAGGGTGCTGCCAAATTAGAATCTGCTACCCCAAATATTCCCCACAACAAGACTTGCTACTGGTTCAAAAGTACGCTGAATGAAAGAAGGCCCATCCAGATGCCAGCTGAGCAGTCGGGAAGCGTCATCATGGGTTGAATGGAAAATCAGGAGTTGAATGCCGTTTTAGAAAACAGATTTTTTTTTTTCAAAAAAGTGCCAAAACAGTTAAAAATTCTAGCAAACCAAAAGCAGTGTTGTGGT
Source organism: Lutra lutra (assembly GCF_902655055.1). Taxonomy (NCBI): domain Eukaryota; kingdom Metazoa; phylum Chordata; class Mammalia; order Carnivora; family Mustelidae; genus Lutra; species Lutra lutra. The sequence goes on along the minus strand of NC_062287.1, from coordinate 84,660,564 downwards.
ACAGTATTAATTATATGCATGCCTATAACCTATGGTACAGGTCATAGTCTTATAATTTTCTGTTTCTTTTCATGGCAACAGGTTAATAGCCACAAGGAAAGTCTTGTACACCAAGATCAAAAGGAACCTACTGGCATAAGGCATCTTGGCATCAGCCTAGATGTGCACATGCTGACATGTCAGAGTCTTGAAACAGAAACTTCAGAACTTCCTCATGAATGCTGAAGGGAAGTCATTGACTTCATACGAGCTCAAAAGTACATCTTTCCAGGGATAGCATTCAACCACACAAACAACAACACTGGGCAAAGCCTGGATATGTACTTGGACGTGAAAGTCTTAAGCAGAACAAAATATGAGTCAGCTCCCAAAGTTGCCAAGTTTCATATAAGAACTCAAAACTAAATACAAAATAGGGAGTCACAAGCATTTTGAATAGCAATTTTGACTGATGGGGCAGCTTAAGCATTAGCAATAGCCCCCATTCCTGTACCATGATCATCAACTCCCCTGGCCTGGCTTCTCAGGTTGGGCATGAGAGCCAGGGGAACATGATTTCATTCCATCTGGTCCTTGGCACTTATCTTCCTTTTGCTTTATCTTGCAGTGCAAATCTGCTCATGCCCTGATGTTCTCTCCAACTTTCCTTCCTAGTTATGGTGCCTAATGTTTCTTAAGTGCAAGGGTTCTACCCAGCATGTCAAGTACCAGTCACTGATGGACACATGAGAAGGGCATTTTAAAAGTTTAGTCGTTCTGTTGAGTGGTCTCCATTGATCAATTAGTACTAGCCTCAGTGAAGGTATTAAATGTTTCAATGCGTACAAATTTTACCACAGGACTTACAGAATTCCAAAGTTTTATTATGTCTTACCAGCTATTCCTGTGCTTAGCAACTGAAAGACACTTTCATTCCTTTTATCTTTTTTTTTTTGGCCTGACTGGAGCTCAAGAGTGCTGGAGTGTATGCCTGCGTCAGCGGGTTACCACTTCAGTACAATTCAAGCAAACCAATTTGAAAAAGTGCCAAACTATTTTGGGACTGGGCAGACAATAGTGACCCTTCATGATTGCATGAATAATGTAAACAGGGAACATATTGCTGAGGTCAAAGAAAAGGAAAAAAATTAAAAGTAATTGCCTTGAGAGAAAAAAGAGGTGTAAGATTTTAGCGAGGCAAACAGCATTCAAGATGGAGAGCATACTCTGTTTGTTCACACATTAAGGGTAGAGTTTCAGTTTTTCTAGTGGCAAAATTTTGTTAACTATAATAACTTCTCTTGAAAGGATAGTCTCTTCCATAAATGGTGCTGGAAAAACCAGAGAGGCACATGGAAAATAATGAAACTGGACCCTTATCTTATACCATACACATAAATCAACTCAAAATGGATTAAAGACTTGAAACCATAAAACTCCTAAAAGGAAACGCAGGGGGTGAGCTCCTTGATATGAGTCTCAGCAATGATTTTTTTGGATTTGACATTAAAAGCAAGAGCAACAAAAGCAAAAATGATTAAGTGGGAACTACATCAAACTAACAAGCTTCTGCACAGCAAAGGAAACTATGAATATAATGAAAAGACAACCTATGGAATGGGAGAAAATATTTGCAAATCATGTATCTGATAAAGGTTAACTTCCAAAACATACAAAGAATTCACCCATACACAGAGAAAGGGATGGTTTGCCTTGTGTTCAAAAAAAAAAAAAAAAAAAAAAAGAACTACCATATGATCTAGGAATTTTATTTTTGGGTATATATCCATAGGAAATGAAATCGCTATCTACAAGAGATATCAGCGCCCCCTCATTTAAGCCTGCAGCAGTATTTACAACAGCCAAGACATGGAAGCAACCTAACAGTTCATTGACAGGTGAACAGATAAAGAAAATGAGGTATATAGATAAATACACACACACACACACCACACACACACACACACACTACGTAGTAGTACTCAGCATAAAAAAGAAGGAAATCTTGCCATTTGTGACAAGCTGGATGGACCTTATAGGCATTATGCTAATGAAATAAGTCACACAGAGAAAGGCAAATACTGTTTGATTTCATTTATACATGGAATCCAAAAAATTGAACTCATAGGAACAGAACAGATTGCCGGGGGCGGGGGGTGGTGGTGGGAAGGGAATGGATGAAGGTAGTCAAAAGGTACAAACTTCCAGTTATAAAAGAAATAAATACTGGGGATGTGATGTACAGCATGGTTGCTATGGCTAATAATACTGTATTGTATCTTTGAAAGTTGCTAAGAGATTAAATCTTAAATGTTCTCAGCACACGAAAAAATAACGTTGTAACTGAGACAATAGATGTTAATGAAAATTACTGTGGTAATTATTTTCCAGTACATACATATATCAAATCCTGTAGTACATCTTAAATTAATATAATGTTATGTGTCAATTATATCTTAATAAAACCAGGAATAAAAGAAATATGTAATTTAAAAAAAAAAGATTTTACTTATTCACTTGACAGATCACAAGTAGGCAGAGAGGCAGGCAGAGAGAGAGGGGAAAGCAGGCTCCCTGCTGAGCAGAGCCCAATGCGGGGCTTGATCCCAGGACCCTGAGATCATGACCTGAGCTGAAGGCAGAGGCTTAACCAACCCACTGAACCACCCAGGTGCCCCAAGAAATATGTAAATTTTGTTTAGCAGTTCTATCTGCAAACAGAAAATATCTTGTGGGGCGCCTGGGTGGCTCAGTTGGTTAAGTGGCTGCCTTTGGCTCAGGTCACGACCCCAGGGTCCTGGGATCAAAGCCCAGCACTGGGTTTCCTGTTCAGTGGAGAGCCTGCTTCTCCCTCTCCCTGCTGCTCTGCCTACTTGTACTCTCTCTCTCTGTCAAAATAAATAAAGTTTCAAAAAAGAAAGAAAGAAAATACCTTGTAAGATATCATTTCAGGTGTTTAATATTAATTAAGTTCTACATTTAGGTAGGTAAACATTTAAAAACAAACAAACATTTATAAATAAAATGCTGTTCTAAGAATTGCATATTTGTCAGTTATAGCCACCGGCTGGATAGTAATGCTAGTTGACTAATGTTAGGGAATAAATACAGCATAAACAAACATGTTCAGAAAAAGGATTTTAGTTGACTGTAAGTTCAATATGAGTCAACTATGGATGGGTTACCTAAAAAACCGATACATTCCCAGAAGCACTATCCTAGTGCCATGGACTCATTTGGCAATGTGATGGAGTCCATGAACTCCTTTTCAGAATAATGTTTTTAAATGTATAAAATGAAATACACTGGATTACAAAAGAAACAGATTGCATTGAGATGGTATCAAATAATAAGCTCATTTCTGATATAGTAATACCTGTACTTTTTCAATTAACTATTAAATAGTAAGAATAGCAGTAGGCTCAATACACACACACACACACACACAAACAAAGGAGATGAATATAAATGTTATTTTGAGATATGTGTATAGTTATAATCTTATATGAAAGAAACCTGTGCTAATGCTAATTGTAGTTTATTGCCTATATTCATAATTAAGAAAATACTAAATATTAGTGGGAGGTTAAGAAAATAAAGATGTAGATTCCCTTCCATGTTTTTGGAACACCTAAATTCTACCCATGAATTCCTCGTTCTTAAATTCCTTCAGTATAAAACACATTTACTAATGATCCCATGGGCTTATGGCATTTGGCCTCCTCATTTCCTCTTTCCCTTCTTCCCTACTGCTTACTTGACAAGTTGGGGAGAAAGGTTAGAACAAAGGAGGCATGACACTTCAGGCTGGGGGCAGTTTTTTATGTCCAGAATTGTCTATCACCTTCTCACCAGTCAGTAAAATCCCACCCATTATTCCAGGTCTAGTTTAAGTACTACTTTCTGGAGTAAGGTGGTACGATCCACAATGACTTCTCCTCTCTCTGATTTCCTACTGTACTTAGAAGTCAGTTCACCTCATTTTAGAACTGAATTAGTCTTTACTTCATCTACCATCAGTTTTGTCTCCTTGCCTAGCCAGGGAGGTTGGTAGAAATTAAGAGTGTTTGCTATTTTGTATAAGCTAAGGCATACAGCTCAGAACATCGTAGGCATGTTGTATCCTCATACAATGTCCATCCTACGAGGGATGCTATCCAGCTGCACACATCACTTAGGGCTATGAGAAACTGAGACCACATATTCTTTACTGTTGGGTCACCCACAATGGATGACTGAGGATAGGCTCTACAACGTGTGTCCTTGATATTGATAACACATATGTGGCACTTACATGTGCCAGATAGTCATCTAAGCATTTTGCATATTCATTTAATCCTTTCATTTAGCCCCATGATGTAGGTAGTATATCGATCCCTATTATACAAATGAGGAACCTGAGGAACAGGCAATTAGCGAAGAGATGGAATTTGAAACTGGGCATTTCTTTCCAGAGTTAGAGCTCCTACCCGCTAAGCTGCATGGCTACTCATGATATTCGTTAAGTACAAGAAATCCTTGTATATACCTGCGAGTTTAACATGAAACCACTCATCTTGTAATTAGCCTTTCGTCCACTGAACTCCTATATCCCTTGACCGGGTTATCATTAACTCAGGCCTTGTACTGTTAGAATTTTATGACAATAATCACAGCTACTATTTACTGAGTACCTGCTATATGCCAGAACCGGCGCTAAGTGATTCCATGTATACTTAATCTCTGTAACAACCTTATGAGGCAGGGAAGGATAGCGAGGCTCACATATAGTAAAAGATTACGTAGTAGAAGAACAAGGATTCTAAATCAAGGCTTTCTTAATCTTCGCTTAAAGCACGATGTTACACGACTTCTCTGTGGATTCTGCCTTATTTCTACAACTGGATTTAAATTCCTTAAAGGCAGGGATTACATTTCATACTCGCTTGTTGAATGCCTTAGTCTGAACAAAACATTTCTTAATTGATAGGCACAATTCAGATTTCACAGAATTTAGCATGGGCATGTAGGATGAAAACTTTGGGATCTCCCATTAACTATGTCTTTTGGAATACCTAATGTGCTCCGGCTTCAGCTTGCTTATCATTAAAAGAGGGAAATATACTTAATCATAAGAGTGTCTGAAGATTAGAGGGCAGTAATATCTGTAAAATGTATGTTATGGTGTCTGCCACATTGTAGGTATTCAAAAGAAAAAAAAAAGCTAGTTTTTTACTCCCTTCTTCGAAACACAATTTTTGGCCATGTCTACAATGATTGATTTTAGCACGTGATTTTGTAAAAATGCCAATCTTTGGTTGTGCGCTTGTTGAGATTTGTAGTACTGAGTCTAATTTATCTTTTTTCTTTTCCTCAAAATCAGCTAAAATGATAAATATTAGCTATTTTAAATCAGAGAAAGGATTCCTTTCTGAGCCAACGAAGTAGTTCTGGTTATATGGTCCATCAAAGTGGTTGCTGTGAGCCAATATGAAAGAAACGTATGAAGGGCAAAGATGTCCTCAACGATGTCCACATCCTAATCCCTGGAACCTGTCATATGTTACTTTACACAGCAAAGGGGAATGAAGGTTACAGATGGAATTAATGTTGCTCATCAGCTGACCCTAAAATGGGGAGATTCTCCAGCTTTATTCCAGTGGGCACAATGTAATCACAAGGGTCCTTAATAGTGGTATAGAGAGAACCACAGAGTTGGCAGTGTAGGAAGGATTTAGCCTGACACAGCTAGCTTTGAAGATGGAGAAATGGGGTCATGAGCCAAGGAATGTAGGCAGCCTCTAGGACCTAAAAGGCAAGGAAATGGATTCTCCCCTAGAGTCTCCAGAAGGAACTCAGCTCTTCTAACTCCTTGTTTTTAGCCCTATAAGACTCATTCTGGATTTCTGGGCTCCATGACTGTAAGACAGTAAATTTGTATTGTTTGAGTTGCTAAGTTTGTGGTCATTTGTTACAGTAGCAGTGGGAAACTAATACTGTATGGAAATAATACCACAAATTTGGAATTGTGCAAAAACAAATATGCCTTTTTTTTTTTTATTTAAGCTCTACTCATGACCATGAGATGGTGAGTTGCATGCTCTACTAACTGAGCCAGCCAGGTGCCCTATAAATCGTGGTCTTAAACAACTTTCAAGGAACTACATGAATAATAACAGTGATACTTCTCCTGATTGTACAGGTATAGAAGTCAAGTAAAATGCAATATAGTAAAATTTATCATTATAGATTCATTAATAACATTTATTTTAATTAGCTGGATTAGAGATTAACACTTTTTCCTTTGCAATACATTCTTTAGTAACTAGATATGTCTTTCTAGTTGTGCACATGATAAGAGAAAAATAAAAAAAGGATTTTAATTATAATAGGAGAGATTTTTCCTTGGGAAAAGAGAAGGTATTTTTGATAATATCACTCCAAAACCTAAATTACATCTTTGGCTAATTTGTACTAAAATGTATTGCCTGGCTCTCAAATCCCCTATGTTACCAAACTTAACTACTTTTACAAACATGAAACTTCTGCTTAAATCATGCCAGTCTTTTCTATGCTATCACAGACTTTGCTCATTCCTTTTTAAAAATGTACTTTCTTTTCCTTATATTTTGTTAAGATTTTATTTATGAGGGAGAGAGAGAGGAAACATGAGTGGGAGTGGGGAGGAAAAGAGGGAGAAGGAGAGGCAGACTAGCCACTGAGCAGGAAATCCAACATGGGGCTCGATCCCAGGACCCTCAAATCATGACCTGAGCCAAAGGCAGACATTTAAGCAACCAAGCCACCCATGCATCCCACTTTGCACATCCCTAAATCTCTTTTTATGGCATCTCTACTCTACCTGGAATGTTCTTCTTTTCTGCCCGTTCAATAGAGACTAATGTGTTCCAAGCATCTATAGTACTAATGTTCTCTAACTGTATTTTAGCCTTTATTGTGCATTATTCTCTATCATTTGCATGTTATTCATTATTACTTCAGGTTTATTTGTTTTATTTCCCTGTTAACTCCTTGATGATTGATGGTGGGTTATGGGTACATAAGATTCATTATATTTGTCTCTATGTTGTGTATGTTTGAGGCTTTTTTTTTTTTTTTAAGATTTTATTTATTTGTCAGAGAGAGAGGGAGAGAGAGCGAGCACAGGCAGACAGAATGGCAGGCAGAGGCAGAGGGAGAAGCAGGCTCCCTGCTGAGCAAGGAGCCCGATGTGGGACTCGATCCCAGGACGCTGGGATCATGACCTGAGCTGAAGGCAGCTGCTTAACCAACTGAGCCACCCAGGCGTCCCAAGGCTTTTATAATAAAAAGTTAAAAAACAAACAAAACAAAACTAGGGAGACTCCCTTGTATTACTAAAGCATTCTTTCAATTCTAGGTTTCTCCTTCCCTAGCACCATAAGGTTGGTAGAACTGGTTTGCCACTATGGCTATACCACTTTTGGCTGAAGAAACATGATGTAAAAGAAAGGTATGATACCATGCCCAGAGGCTCATGGCCTTATCCAATATAAGAGCAGATTTCTGTAAGCTGGTGTACATTATTAATGATAACACTTCACTGTTGCTTGGTAAAGAGAAATGCGAACAGTTTTAATTGTGTACATAATCTTTGCAACCTCTGCTTCAATGTTATAGATTCAGGATTCCTTGTTAGCATATTTCTGGAAAGAAATGATGGAGGCAGAAAGTTTTCATCAACACTTAATAAAGAAAAAGTTAGAATCAACAGTAAAACTTACTATTGCTAGTTTATACTATGCAGTATTAACAACACAAAATGTTAATTAATTTCTAATTCTCTATTCTATTATTTAGATTTCATGAAGGTTGATTGGACTTGATCCATCATTTTACGGAAAATTAATTATTTCAAATACATGCACCACTTTATGCAACCTGCCTGATTTGCATTGAGGAAAATTCAGCAGAAGTAATTGAGGCACAAGCAAATACTGGCACTGACTGAACTCAATTTTCATTCCAAATTTCTGCAAAATCCCAAGGCACAACAATATCAGATGCAAGGGGGAAAACAAACAAAAGCAATGTGAAAAGGGAACATGAAGAGAGAATATTACAAGAATCAGAGAACAAAGGGATTGCAAAACTATCTTAGTGCCGTAGATGAGCAGTGAGGGCTTCATTCAGGCAAGGTGGAATAAGATATCATATGGCATCCTGACAATTGATGTCTTCATTTAAATGTAAGAATTTACATTCTAATTAGAAAGAATTTACATCTTAATCAGAGGCAGCTGTATTATCTTGTTACTGTTTTTTTCAAAGGTAATGAACTAAAGTACTGCTGTGCTTTTTCAACCAGAAACTAAATAGACAGCATCCAGTGTTATTTTATGGCTTACCTGCTGTAAGCTGTTATTAATATTTTCAAAGATTAAATTTCTAACCCAAATCTTTTAAAAATGAAAATTGTATTTGACATCACAAGAGTAGTATGATGAGGACTTAAAGTGTTTAAACAAATCCCTTTCTAACTTGTATTTTAAACATACTTATTTATCAAGCTCATAGAAGCTTCTTATGATTTATTAATATAATATTGTTTTCATTTGGGAGGATGTAGAAAGGCTATTAAAGCAGATATGCCTCATATTCTGGTGAAATCCTGTTGTTCCTAAAGTTACATTTGGTTGTAAGAGAGGATTTAATATAAAACTTTACCTTATTAAGATCATTTAAAGCATATTCTTTTTCTTTCTGTGATGTTTAACAAGGACAAATAACAAACATGTATAACATGATACTATTTTGCTTGTTTTATGCTATTTTGTTACTATCACATTAATAACATTCAAAAAATTTTAAATTGTAATGCTTCACAAATATACACAATTCTGACAGTGTCCAGGATTGCCCTAGTTAGTGAAATGAAAGAAAAGAATGCATTCAAATTCATACTGTTCTATTCTAGGTTGTTTATAATGATGGTAGCTAGACTTGGGTATTGGTAGTTGGTGATATCTTTGCAAAATCAAGCCCATCATTCATATGAGAATCAGCATGAGCTCACTGACCCATGGTTTAGAAGAAATTGGGCTTGGCCTAAAAGAAATCAAGCAGGAGAAAATTACAAGTGTTAATAAAAATGTAAAATGCCACCTTTGTCCCTAGCACCATGCATCTTTAGGTTATTGATCCTTATTTTCATCAGCTGCATCATTAATACAAAGTTGTAGGATGGACCAATTTTTAATATGCAGGTTTATGATTTAATTCATTATGTAATATAATTTTTTATTCAAGTGAAGGGTAAGAAAAAAATAAAAAGACTAAAGCTGTATCTGCTGGTCTAATACAAATGAATAACAGTTAATTTGGTCAAAATATTTGATTTAATAAATTACAGAGTCTAAAATAATTCTGAGGTATAGATTTCTCTTTACTATTATACCGATTTTCTGGGTCCATGCTATAAAAAAAAAAGATCACATACAAATGTGCTATCTTTTAAGAAAATAACAATAATCTCAGGTAGATAAAAAATTATGAGATTAATTTTAAGGTGGCGTTTTCCTGACCTAGGCCACTCTGATGACAAAGAAGGGATAATTATTAGTTCACTGGTGCTTTTTCTTATATCCCACTAAAGACAATTTATAGAGGAAATGATTCAGATGGACCTGACTGAATTACTGGCTCTGAAAGACGGCTTTATACTGCTGTCAGAAATCGTCAGCCCACTTCTGAAAGGTTGATTTGTCCATGGCTCTTCTGGGTATGATTTGTTATAAGGGTACGTAATGCCACATAGTATACACAGAGCCTTCATTTTCAAAAGTATCCCAGATAAGTTTTTGATCATCCCTAGGTTCTATGGAACCTGTCTGCTTTTTCATAAAGAGCATCTAAAAATAAAGCACATTTTGCTTTTTACACTGATTATGGTTCCAGTGTGATATCATAGACTTCGAGTTACAGTATACCAAAGTGTTGTATCTACTTTCACCAGTTCTCCACCTGCCTCTGTGTTTCCTCTAACTATAAATATTCACATCCAATCTAAAAGAGCATAATTAAACATAATATAGGACTGCTCTTGCTCTGTCTCCTGTTTTCGTTATTGCTCTGGGCTTGGATACCAGAAGTTTGCTAAAGTAGACTCCTGGCTTGTCATTGCCTCTCTAATTCTTCCTTCATGGAACAGACAGCCTAAGGTCACATGTTCTAGTCTCCCCTATTGTACTGTAAGCTCTCTTAGTTACATGGTATATCACAAGCATGGATTCTAATCCTGATTCTGTCACTATCTGGGACTTTTTTCTCATCTGTAAAAAGAAGAGGTGTGAAAAATTTATTTCAATTGTCTCTTTTTCCCTAAAATTAAATGACTCTGTTCTTACTCGTTGTGTGTACATAGTGGGTTTTAGTTATTTCTTTTTTTTTTTTTTAAAGATTTAATTTATTTATTTGACAGAGAGATCACAAGCAGGCAGAGAGGCAGGCAAAGAGAGAGGAGGAAGCAGGCTCCCTGCTGAGCAGAGAGCCTGACGCGGGGCTCGATCCCAGGACCCTGAGATCATGACCCGAGCCGAAGGCAGCGGCTTAACCCACTGAGCCACCCAGGCGCCCCGGTTTTAGTTATTTCATGCCCATTAACCTATCACTCTTTCTTCAACCCCAGCCCCACATACTTTCTGCCTATTGCTGTCCAACCAAATCCCGCTCCTTTCTCAAGATCCCTTTCAAATCTCATCTTTTTTGGGGCGCCTGGGTGGCTCAGTGGGTTAAGCCGCTGCCCTCGGCTCAGGTCATGATCTCAGGGTCCTGGGATCGAGCCCCGCGTCAGGCTCTCTGCTCAGCAGGGAGCCTGCTTCCTCCTCTCTCTCTGCCTGCCTCTCTGCCTACTTGTGATCTCTCTCTGTCAGATAAATACATAAAATCTTTAAAAAAAAAAAAAACCTCATCTTTTTCATGATGCTGCTTTGCTAATAATGCTGGCCAACAATAATTCCCTTCTTTCTAATTTGTACATTCAATAAGTATTTGTTGAGTGTCTACTCTGTATTAGGGTGCTGGGGGTACAAGGAGAAACACAACCCTTGCATTAAAAGGGCTTATCACGTAGTAAGGTAAGAAGCTAGTAAAAAAGATAGGAGATTGTGAATACTACAAGGAAGGCAACAGACAGTTTTGCGAAGGGAATGAGCACATGTACATTATTTATATAGTGTGATCGGAGAAGGCTTACTGCCTATAGTATTTGCAACATACAGTGATACCTAATAATTTATGATTATCTTGAGTCAAACAAGACTGCAGTAATAAGGACACAGTTTTTGTGGCCAATATAAACTGAGTGTTTAAGATGCACCAGTAAATGTTCTGGGCAATTCACATGTATTTTACCATTTAATCCTTAACACTAGGTAGGTATTTTTATTATTATCTCATTTTACTCAAGATGAAGAAAAGGAGGCTTAGAATTAGACTGAGATACTTGCTTAGAGTTGGACAATTACTAAGTGGCAGAACTGGAACTATCCACTGGGTCTGCAAACACTGGAGTGCGGTTTATTAACTACCATGATAAACTCCTTCTTGGAGACAGGGATCATATTTAGTGGCTTTTAGTATCTGTCCTTTGCACATATCAGGTACTTAACACTGACTTGGCTCTTTCAGTAGGCATTACACTTCCCTGGGGGCAGTTGCCCTGTTCCGGCATGAACTTAATTGGCCTCCAAAGACTTTTCTCGGAGACAGAGACCCTTGGACTGAAAATTCTGGGCAAAGGAATCTCAAGTTTGGGTTTCTACCACGGCTTCTCATCATCTTGTTTCCAACTGGCACCAAGCTGTTGTACACATGATGTTTTCCTGCTCAGGGCATTTGAGTTTCTGTGAGCCCCACACCCGCAATTGCCTCCATTGAGCTTATATCCTCTCACTCAAATGGTCTTGACTCAAATACTGAAAATATTCAATGTTAAGATGCATAGATCAAAAAGTTGTTACATGGAAAACAATGTAATAAAATCAATTAGCTAAGGACCCCACCCTTTCACAGAGTTGGGAGTTAGGTTTCAAAAAAATATTTTAAAGACCAAAAGGATCAGCTGCCAAAGAAAGTCTGTATTTTGATTTCATATGTAAGATAAAATGAGAAATGTTACATTTTAATTTCAAACAAAACTGTGAATGCCAATAACACATTTCCTCGTATACTTATTCCATTAGTTACACTAACAAGTGGAGACCGAGGCACAGGTAATCTAAAAGAGCACCTCAAATGAAAGGAGTGTATTTGATGCATAATGAACTTCAGCATTTTTATGGTGGTTTTCTTAGGAAGAAGCTAGAAGTGAACTGGCTTCTGTAACTGTATTGCTTAAACCCTCTTTCTCACTGCGGGAAAAAAACAGTATCATCTCTTAGGGCATCTGTAATGATTTTTTTAAAAAAAATTTTTATTTATTTATTTGACAGAGAGAGAGAGAGATCACAGGTAGGCAGAGAAAGAGGGGGGGAAGCAGGCTCCCTGCTGAGCAGAGAGCCTGATGTGGGGCTCGATCCCAGAACCCTGAGATCATGACCTGAGCCGAAGGCAGAGGCTTAACCCACTGAGCCACCCAGGTGCCCCATCTGTACTGATTGATACACTAGTACTAGAGCTTTAAAAAGCACCAGTTTATAAATTTGTTGACTCTCACATTTCCTGGAACTAACTGCTAACTTCTCCTCTAGATCTGGCAGGATTATAGTAAATAAGTATTTTACTTATTTAGCTTTATTGAAGTATAACTGATATACAGAAAATTGCACTCATTTAATGTTTACATCTAGATGATTTTGGATGTACCCATACACCCATGATAACATCGCCACAATCAAACCATTAAATGTACCTGTCACTTAAAAAACTTTCCTTGTATTACTTTGTAGTGGAGTTTTTGTCTTTTTTCATACATTTCCTATGAGATCTATCCTCTTTTATATATTATTTTATTATTATTTTTAAAGATTTATTTATTTAAGGGTGTAGGGGCAGAGGGAGTGAATTTTCAAGCAGACTTCCCTCTGAGTGTGAGCCCAACATGGGGCTCGATCCTACAACCCATGAGATCATGACCTGAGCTAAAGCCAAGAGTTAGATGCTTAAATGACTGAGTCACCCAGGTGCCCCTCCTCTTTTATATTTTAAAGTATACAATACAGTATCGTTAACTATAGGTACTATGTTATAGAGCAGATTTCTAGAACTTATCTCATATTGCCTAACATGAATTTTATGCCCATTGAGCAACAATTCCCCATCTCTCCCTCCTCTTAGCTCCGGCAACAACCATTCTATTCTCTGCTTCTAGGAGTTTGATTACTTTAGATACCTCATATAATATTTAAATGAAAAAAGTCCTTAGTTAAGTAAATAATGTGACATTGCTGATAAAAACCTGAAATCTTTGACCGATAATTTGAAGTATGGACAAAATATTTGTAGTTAATGGAAAACTGGTTCTTAAATTATGCCGTGAATAACATGCTGCTAAAATTTTTAAATCTAAATTTAAACATCAGAATTATATTCCATAGGCTTATAAATAAAAAATATCTGAGATAAGATATCTTTATCTGAGATAAGATATCTTTAATGGCTTTGTTACATTTTAAGAACAAAGAAAGGGGGTGCCTGGGTAGCTCAGTTGGTTAAACAACTGCCTTTGGCTCAGGTCATGATCCCAGAGTCCTGGGATTGAGTCCCATGTTAGGCTCCCTGCTTGGCAGGGAGTCTGCTTCCCCCTCTGACCTCTCCCCTCTCATTCTCTCTCTCTCTCTCTCTCTCTCAAATAAATAAATAAATAAATATTTAAAGGACAAAGAAAGAAACTGCCTAGAGGATAATGGTAAACTTAACCAATATAAAAGGAAGCAGTCAAGAAACTTTTAAGATGAATAAACGAGAAAGCAGAAAACAAACAGATTAATAAAAACAAAGAAAATGTAGGAATAAAACATGGAGTTATAGGTTTACTAATCTGTAGTATGGATAGAAATTCTTTAAAAATATAATTCAAGAACTCAGTGAGCCCAGATAGTTACTAAATCCCCCAAGGCAAAAGAAAGCCCACTTTCAGAAGACAACTATTGGCATTCTCAACCTGAGAGCTCATCCTATCCCTCCTCTGTATGCTAGAGACAGATTAAAATAGGAAACAGTAAAAACAAAAACAAAAACCCATACACGATCCATATCCATCTTAAATGCAAAGAGCCTAACCAAGAATCACTCAACATTTAAAACTTAAGTACTCATGGCTACTCAACAAAAAGAATTTACATCTTATGAAATAGTTTATAAAGCATACAGAAGAAGATTTTACAACAGAATTAATGTCTTCAAACAGGTAAGACAGGAAGTTAAGAAAGGAACCATTTCGAAAATAGAGAAAACAAGAATGTGACTGTCAAAAAGAAAAGTTAGTTGATGAACAGAATGAACCTAACTGAGGAATTAGGAAGCTAGAAGACAGACTACAGAGCTTCTCCTAGAATATAAGTCAAAAAGGAAAGAAAATAAATTATTAGAGAAAAGTTAATATTAGAGAAAAGTCACAGACACTAGATCCAGAAACTTCAACATCTGTTTAACAGGCATTACAAAAGAAGAGAAAAAAGAGAATGGCAAGGAGGAAACAATCTTGATATAAAAATGGGAATTTATTATTATGTTAAAAGACTGAAGAAGATTAAGAAGCAGAATAATTAAAAACTCTTCATGAACTAGAAAATAGAAGGAAATATCTTTTAACTGAAAAACAAGATCTATAAAAACGTAAAGCAAATTTTTTTTAATGGTAACACAAAACAATAAATCACATTGATATTAGCAACAAAAGCTGATGGCCAATTTCAGCAATATAGTTAACATTATACTGCATAGTTCTTTTTTTTTTAATTTTTTTTTTAAGATTTTATTTATTTATCTGACAGAGAGAGATCACAAGCAGGCAGAGAGGCAGGCAGAGAGAGAGGAGGAAGCAGGCTCCCTGCAGAGCAGAGAGCCCGATGCGGAGCTCGATCCCAGGACTCTGAGATCATGACCTGAGCCGAAGGCAGCGGCTTAACCCACTGAGCCACCCAGGCGCCCCTACTGCATAGTTCTTAACAATGCAAGTAGACAACAAACGGAAATAAATTGTATAATTATCAGAGAGAGAGAAAACAACGATCATTTGTAGACCACGTGATCATTTATGTGCAAAATTCGAGAGACTAAACTGAGAAACTATCAGTGTTGATGAGATGGCTCGGTAAGGTGGCTGGATATAAGATCAACATTTAGCATTAATACAAAAATGTAATGAAACAGATAAAGAATCTCATTCACAAGTGCTAGGAAAAAAAGCCTCAGAAAACATTTAGGAATAAACCTTACACAAAATGTGCAAAGATTATCCACTCCTTTCACAAATATTTACCGAATAGGTAATGGGAATAGAACAACAACAACAACCACAACAACAAACTGCGATAAACCTATGGCACCAGTCCTTTCAGAGTTTATCGATCCAAGAATCACACCAGTAAACATAAAAACAATCAACTTCTAAGTGCTATGAAGAGGTACATAGTACTTTGAGGGTATATGAGAGAAGAAATTTTATTTAGTCAGAGAGGTTGTAAAAGGTTTCCCTGTGTGGAATAAATTACTTTGGGGGCTGTAGGAAGAATCATGTAGGTAGGGAAAAATTAAAAGGTATTTCAGGAAGACTCAAGAGCTAGTACTAAGGCCTTGTGGCAGAAGAGAACAATACTATTGTAGGGAATTAAAACTAAAAAAATAAAAAGATGTGTGGTAGGCTGTGTAACATCCTGGTATGCCCTGAAAGATGTTTATACCTTTAAGCCCTGGAACCTGGGAAGATGTGATGCAAGGCAAAAGGGGCTTCTCAGATGTGATTAAGTTAAGGACGCTAGGATAGGGAGGCTGTCCTAAGACCAGTGTAATCACAAGAACCCTTATAAGGGGGGGGGCGGTCAAAGTCAGAGGAAAGGTGATGTGATGACGGAAGCAGAGGCTGGGGTAATGTGGCCATAAGCTAAGGATGGCTGGCAGCCTCTAGAACTGGAAAAGGCAAGAATTAGATCCTCTGAGAGCCTTCAGAAGGAACTGGCCTTACTGTCACCTTGATTTTAGTCCAGTAAGACTGATTTGGGACTTCCGATCTCCAGAACTATAACAGAATAAAACTGGGTTATTTTAAGGGCCACTAAATTTGTGCTAATTTGGTAGAGCAGCAATAAGAAACTAGTATAGAATTAGTCAAGTATCACTTGTGTAATTTAAAGAAAAAAGAAAGCATCAACTCTTAATTGATCAATTCTTACCCTGGTATTGTAGGAACATATGTGAGTCACAGAAGGCATCATAAAATAACATATTGTTATAGAATAGTAAAGACTGGTCCTGATATGTGAATCTATTACATTTTCCACACTTGCAACACACAAAGATGATTCACTATTTGTTGTATATATAAAATTATTTTCAGTATGGGATCTCTGGCTGGCTCAGTGAGTAGAGAAAGTGACTCTTGATCTCAGGGTCATGAGTTTAAGCCCAAGATGGGGGTAGAATTTACTTACTAAAAATAAATAAATAAATAAATAAATAAAATATACACACACATTTATTTTTTAAAAAGATTTATTTATTTATCTTAGAGAGAGGGTGAGTGAGGGAGTGCAAGCAGTGGAAAGGTGGAGGGAAAGGGAAGAGGGGCGAGAACCTTAGCAGACTACCAGCTGAGCACAAAGCCCAATGCAGGGCTCGATTTCATGACCTTGAGATCATAACCTGAGCCAGAATCATGAGCCAGATGCTTAACCAACTGAGCCACCCAGGCAACCCTAAAAAAATTTTCAATAGACTACACTTGGTAAAATAAAGTCCTTTACAAGTTGATATCTTTAGTTGAATAGTTGAACATCATATCAAGTTGAATATCTAATATCAAGGATATTAGAGAGCATTCCTACCAATGTGAATTGTAAGATTCACTTCATATGGTTATGTATATGGAATTATATATCTCATATATGAACTTATATGTGATGTTAAATATTAGGTAGTGTTATGTATAAAACACATCATTCTGAAAATTTAACGTGTAGAATGTCAAACATATGTGATGTTTAAACATAACAAAAATTAATTTACTATACGTTTCTTGCCTCTAGAGAAATAAGATGTTGTGATTTTTTTTTCATTTAAAGAATTTATTTATTTATTTATTTTTTTTTAAAGATTTTTTTATTTATTTATTTGACAGACAGAGATCACAAGCAGGCAGAGAGGCAGGCAGAGAGAGAGAGAGAGGAGGAAGCAGGCTTCCCGCTGAGCAGAGAGCCCGATGCGGGGCTCAATCCCAGGACCCTGAGATCATGACCTGAGCCGAAGGCAGAGGCTTAACCCACTGAGCCACTCAGGCGCCCCTCATTTAAAGAATTTAAAAAAACAAGACATAACCATCATTATCATTTGTTAAGGTATATAATAACTAGACTCTAGTTCCAGAGAAATTTTAACCTTTGTAATATTTTTTTGGAGAAATTATTAAAATATCAACTAGAAAGATTTTGCGCCGGCATGTTTCAAGTTAATACAGTAATAGTTCTCAAATCTGTTTTCTTCAATAAAAAGTTCCTAACGATAAAGCAATTAAATATAGGTACATTCACATGGTGACTTCAAAAGTCATAATTGTTAGATATCAGTAAATAATAATAAATAATCTTTAATTCATATGTTACTATATATTAAATAATTATAGTGTTTTCTTCCATCTAAATTAGAATTTGTTTCAAGTAACAAAAACACAGGTTTTGTGTCTTCTGTTTGAATCAACTACACATAGCTTTTAGTAGCTGAGAGGTTTTTCTGTTTTCAAATACAAAAATCCACCACATAAGAATAGGATCTGAAATGATAAGAGATAATTTGCTTTGATGCATTTATGATAAGATGATTGCATTGCAAACTAAATGTATTATTTTTTTGAATACTCTATTAATATTGTAAGCAGAACAAATGCACAGATGGCACAGGCTGTAAAAATATAATTAAACTTTACAATATTGTTCCTATCAGATTTCAGAAGTGTGCTCTAGCTGAAGTTACAGTGCAGAATATGTGAGTGCATACAATATTTTTAAATTTTAAGTTTTGGGGCAAATACATGAGAGTTGACATATTTAGCTCTTTCATGTTATTTCTACTTCCCTCCATGTTCTTGGCTTTCAGTTTCAAATAATTTGAGAATTATTTTCAAGAGAAGTCATATTAACTTAAAAAAAAACAAAAAACCGTCCTATTACTTCTTTTTCAATCTGAAGATACTTTGGTTTCCTTAAAAAATATGACGTAAGGGTGCCTGGGTGGCTCAGTTGTTAAGCATCTGCCTTCGGCTCAGGTCATGATCCCAGTGTCCTGGGACTGAGCCCCCCATCGGGCTCCATGCTCAGTGGGAAACCTGCTTCTCCCTCTGTAACTCCCCCTGCTTGTGTTCCCTCTCTCGCTGTCTCTCTGTCAAATAAATAAATAAAAATCTTAAAAAAAAAAATGCTGTGAAGTAGTGGCACAGACTTCTACCAGAGAAACCACAGGCTTGTTCTAGGACAACGGGATACCCACAGAAAAGGGACAAGGTGCTTAGAGAAAAGAGATTGAAGAGAAAAACTTCTGTGGTTCCTTTTTGTCTAGTTACTTTGTATTTCAGAAATGTGATAATAATAGCAATTAGATCTCTGCCTCAAATCTTCTCATAAATGAAGCAGTTTTTAAGTTTTTAAGATTTTAGTTTTTAGATTTAGTTTTAAGATTTAAGTTTTTAAGATTTTAAGTTTACAAATTATGTTAAAAATAGTATATTTATACATTGAAAAATACTGGTTTAACCTTTTTGATCAACAGTAATTATTTAAAACTAAGCCCCACAAGATAAATGAATAAAGAGGCTACCTAAATCTGAAAAGTGTTAGAGTTATTTCAAGCTTTCTGGGGATAGCTGGGCAATGAGGGCTGCTTCACAGAAATACCAGCATGTCGCATGCCTGTCTTTATTCCCTGTTCCCCCTTTTAGTGGGCTTGTTGATTAAGCCACTGGTAAAACGCCTGGAAAGTTGAAGGGGCCCTAAGAGACCAAGCATAGGGTCAGAGGATCCTTTGTGTGTGTCATTTTTAGCATGTCAAGTCAAGTAAACAAAGAGATTGCAGACACTGGCTAGAAGATGTAACCCATCTATGCAGTCCCAAAGACAAATAAGAATTACAAGCAACAGAGGCAAAAATATCTGCAATTTTTTTTGAAGTTTATTATTACTATTATTTTTTAGTAATCTCTCCATCCAATGTGGGGCTTGAACTCACTACCCGGAGCTCAAGAGCTGCACACGCTCCTCTCACTGAGCCAGCCAGGTGTCCCTACAGTGTTTAATAAGAAGTGCTAGCAGATATAATTTCGTGAGTGCTTTCTATGCATTTCACTGTGTGCTAAGTGCTTTACGTGAATAACATTCATTTTACCCAATAAGAATTCTTATATTAACTACTCCTTGTAACAACCTTTGGAATAGGTATTATTATCCTTATTTTATACATAAGAAAACTGAAATTTGGAGGGGTTGACTACTTTATGTAAGATCACATAGCTAAAAAGTACGGTGGAGTCAATTTAAAAAATACTTTTCATTAATTTTTTACATCCAGAATGTACACCTAACATAATAGATAACTGTAACATACATTAAATGAATAAATAGCGTATGTTATGGTTAAAGGTTAAATGCTATGAAATGTCCATGACAAGGAAGAAACACCTACAGATAAAAAACTACGAATGAGATTTTAAATATATAGTGATAAAATATACATAACATAAAATTTATCATGTAACCATTTTTAAATGTATATTTCAGTGTCATTAAGTATATTCCCATAGTTGTACTACTACCTATCTCCAGAACTTTCTCATCATCCCAAACTGAAATTCCATATAAACAATAAATTGCCATTTCTGTCTTCTCCTATATATATTTTTAATTCAAGCCTGATTATTTAAATAAAATCTCAGAATGTTAGTGCTCAAAGCACTTCTGTCTTACATGTATAACTTCAGGTACCTATTATGCAATTAAAGGAGACTAAAAAGTTTACTTGGGAAATGCAATTATAATTTATTTACTAAATAAAGTAAACTTAGAAGGACAGACAGGAATATAATTCATCAATATATTACTTGCTCCCTACTGTATTCACAGTTGATATACAATCTAAGGACATAATATATAAAAATTAAAGATATTTATATATACATATATATATGAATTATCAAGCCTTCATTTAGAATAATAGATGAAAAATGTGTATATTCAGAATCTACAAAATCTACAAAACCCTTAAATCTATTAAATTAGTAAACTGAAAGCACAGGAAAAGAAATAGCTGACCTGGGGGACACCTGGGTATCTCAGTTGGTTAAAAGTCCGACTCTTGATTTCGGCTCAGGTTATGATGTGTTGGGCTTTGCTCTCAGCAGGGAGTCTGCTTGCGATTCTCTCATCTTCGCCCTCTGCTTCTCCCCCCACCATGAAATGAATAAGTAAATCTAAAATAAAACCCAAAACAAAAAGACCTGACCTGGCCATCAAGCTGTAGGAATAAGAGTGGAAAAATGCAGTTTCAGAAGCCCAGAAACATAGTTATTTAAAAAATTATGTTGAGGACATACTTTTGGACACACATTTAAAATAGGACATTGTGGGGCTCCTGGGTGACTCAGTCAGTTAAGTGTCTCCCTTTGGCTCAGGTCATGATCCCAGGGTCCTGAGATTAAGCCCTGCATCAGTGTCTGGGTCCCTGCTCAGTGGGGAGTCTGCTTTTCCCTGACCCTCCTCTCTGCTTGTGCTCTTGCTGGCTTGTGTGGCCTCTCTCAAATGAATAAATAAAAAATCTTAAAAAAAAATAAGACATGGGGCGCCTGGGTGGCTCAGTGGTTTAAAGCCTCTGCCTTCGGCTCAGGTCATGATCTCAGGGTCCTGGGATCGAGTCCCGCATTGGGCTCTCTGCTCAGCAGGGAGCCTGCCTCCTCCTGTCTCTGCCTGCCTCTCTGCCTACTTGTGATCTGTCGGTCAAAAAAAAAAAAAAAAGACATTGAATATTTGTATCCCAAGGTAAGTCGAAAGACATTAGAAGTTAATTAGGACAATAATTTTACTCATAAACAATCTTATTTTAATCATGTAGATATTTAAGTAGCAAAACTGTAACAATTCTTGGTTATTTCCAGAAAATCTTTTAAAAGGATTTAAGGAATAAATATTAAGAGATAGAAGAAGCTTACTGAAAACCCACTTAAGCAATTGTGACAGTTTAAATATAACATTCAATCCTCAAAATGGACTTACCAATATTGGCTGGCTATATAACTGAAAATACCCCCAAATATTTTCTTTTACTAGTAAGACAAGGACATAAAAAGAGGAGAAGGAAATGCTTGAGTACAAAAGAGTTAACTATCCAAAACAGTATGGGGAGATATGTGATCCAGGGAAGACTTTTTTTTTTTTAACACAACAGTTCAAGTCAATGGCTATTTAAAACTTTATAAACACACTGGGCATGGGGATAGGGATGAGTGTACAGTACAGGAAATATAGTTAATATATTGTAATAACTTTGTATGGTGACAAATGTTAACTAATCATAGGGATCATTTTATAATGTATAAAAATAATGAATTACTATAATATACACCTGAAACTAATAGGATATTATATGTTATTATCCTTCAACATATTAGGTCTTAAGTCAAGTGACTGGTAAATCAGAATCAGAAAACAGTAGTGACTGAAGCTCAAGTCTGTACTATAACCCTATAAAGAGGAAGAAAATCTTACAGGGTAAGAAAGCTGGGATAGGGATGTGAGGCAGAGAGGAGAGGAAAAAATCTACTCATTCCTACATTTTATCACCCTATTAGGAAGAGGGGAGAAAAAGAAGCTTTTCTATACTTCTTTGGGATGCTTCTGAAAATTGCAACATGGAACATGCCCTCTAGGTGAGACTAATAAGGTAGCTCTAAGGGACATTTTGTAAATGTAACACTTCCCTGAATGAATTCCTAAAGGTCAGAATTTGAACACAAATATCCCGATCTTGTTTCACTAATCTGTCATGCAAGGACTACTGGATTGTGAATCAGGAGACTTTGGTTCTGGACTTGGTTCTACTACATTCTGTGTGAGATATGAAAACTTATTTATCTGGGCCTCAGATACCTTACACGGATTCACAATCTTTATCTTCAATTCGCAAACCTAAAACACTGTGAATACCCAAACTCATTTGGTGGCAAAGCCTGAACTAGCATAAAGCTATCTGTAGTTTTTATTAATCAGTCTTGTGTAAGTACTCATAAGTTTTACTGTAGAAATATTAATGTATTTGACTGAGATATTGATTATATTACCTTTTAAACAAACACTTTAGGACAATCTGTTGAAACATTTTCAAACATGGAAAAGTACGCAAGAATAGAACAAAATTCTCATATACCTCATACCTAGATTCCCTAACTTTTAACACTTCATAACACTTGCTTCATCTTTCTTTAAATTACCTTTCTTTAAATATAGGTATACTTAAAAAAAATAAATACAGGTATACTTCTCCAAGCATGTTTATATGCCCATGATTAGCTTTTTTCTGAACAATTAAAGAACAACTAGCACATATGATTCTTATCATCCCTACTAATCTGGTATGTATTTTCTAAAGCAAGGACATTCTCTTAAATAACCCTCATACAATCCTTCAAGTCAGGAAGTCAACATTGATACAACATTAGCATCAATCCACAGACCCCATTCACACTTTTGTCAACTGCCGCAGCAATATCAGGACATTCATTCTCTTCTCATATTCTTAGTCTCTCCTTGCCTTTCATGTTGATGGTTTTTCAAGAATACATGACTTTTTTTTTTTCCTGTAGGCTAAACATAAACATGGGTCTATCTTCTTTTTCTTCCCAATTATGCTTTTTGGTCAGGGAAACCACTGATATGATACTCTGCTCTCTAGAGCTTCACATCTAGGTGATGTGCCACTTATGATGTCAATCCACTTGTGATGGTCACCTGTCATGTTGTTCATTAGGTTTTCTACTGTAAAAGTCACCATTCTTCCCTTTGTTACTGATTAGTAGTTTGTAAGGAAAATATTCTCAGATTCTGTCAGTATCCTATTCCTCATCAAACCCAATGGTCAACCTTAGCCTCCACTGACAACTCCCATCTGAAGTGAGGACAGCAATGTCAAATGGTAATTTTCTATTTCATCATTCCTTTGGTGTTTATTAGTTGGTATTCTACTATAAAGAAGAGGTTTCTCTTTTCCTGTATCTGTCTATGTATCTACCTGTAGCAGTATGGACTCATGGACTTCCATTTTACTCAGTGGGTTATTTTCTATTATTTACTTTGAAACTCAAATTGCTAGGATTAGGCGAGAAAGGTCCCCTTCAAAGTGGCTCCTGTGCCTTTTCTCAGGTCCTTATGATTCTTTGAGTACCTTCCTATATTTGGCAAAAAATTCTAGTCTCCTGTTATATTTTCTGTGCTCCAGCCCTAGGATTAGCTGTTTTGCCCTCCT
Organism: Lutra lutra; assembly: GCF_902655055.1. Classification (NCBI taxonomy): domain Eukaryota; kingdom Metazoa; phylum Chordata; class Mammalia; order Carnivora; family Mustelidae; genus Lutra; species Lutra lutra. The sequence continues at coordinate 84,636,915 of NC_062287.1, read as the reverse complement.
GTCTTTTTTTTTTTTTTTTTTTAATCAGTGAAGGAAGATATTTATAAACCAATATTTGGGTACTTGAGGTGTTCCTTCAGTTGTTATTATTTCTAAGCTTTCCAGAAGGCAAAGCTAGATAATATATCTAGGTATATAAGACATAAAGACACATACATACAAATATAGACACATCTAAAACTATTTCTATATGTATCTGTATGTGTATGTACATATAACCATGATGTATGCCAATAAGAATGTGTTTATTCCAAAATTACCTTTTTCTTTTCTTTTTTTTTTTTTTAAAGATTTTTATTTATTTATTTGACAGAGAGAGATCACAAGTAGGCAGAGAGGCAGGCAGAGAGAGAGGAAGAAGCAGGCTCCCCACCGAGCAGAGAGCCCGACGCGGGGCTCGATCCCAGGACCCTGAGACCATGACCTGAGCCAAAGGCAGCGGCCCAACCCGCTGAGCCACCCAGGCACCCCCAAAATTACCTTTTTCAAACATCAAGCAGTATTTTCTCGTATAGTAGGGCTCTATGAAAAAAAATTTTGTTCACTATGTTCATCTGCTACATAGTTATATGTATTTTGATCTTAACCCCTTTTAGTCTCAGTCCTGAAAGATCAAGAAGTACTGGTTTTTTTTTTTTAAAGATATTATTTATTTATTTGACAGAGAGAGATTACAAGTAGGTGGAGAGGCAGGCAGAGACAGAGAGAGGGGGAAGCAGAGAGCCCCGCTGAGCAGAGAGCCTGATGTGGGGCTCGATTCCTCGACCCTGGGATCATGACCTGAGCCGAAGGCAGAGGCTTTAACCCACTGAGCAACCCAGGTGCCCCAAGAAGTACTGGTCTTTTATTTTGCTGTCCTACAGATTGTTTTAGTAAAGAAAATTTAGTTGTAGTCAGAGAATCAGGTATCAAGATATATAGGAAAAATATAATTCAGACTTTTCTATGAATACACCAATGCAATGATATGTATAGAAATGTATATATTTTTTGTTCATTCTTAACACAAAAGGAAAGAAACAAATAAAAAGCCCCATAAATTATATGGAAAGAGTTTAAAGGATATTTTAATTGTTTAAAATCTCCTCAAACATACAAGATAGTTGATAACAATAAATAACCCACAGAAAGATAATGGGTTGATCTAAAATAGGCTTGTATGACTAAAATTTATCATTTTAATACAAATGTGTGTTTAAAGTTTCAAATTTAAGTATACTATGCATATTTTATACTGAATTAGACTAACAAACCACCCCCGCTACAGCTGGGAAGGTTAAACAACAGTATTCAAATCTGATTTAGATATAACAGCTGTTCAAATGCCAGAGCGTACTTTACTTGAAAATGTGACCATTTAGTTCTGTTAAATATAAACTGCTGTTCTGGCTATGTTCATGTTATTTTCCCCTAAAAGTCCTTAAGCAATTTATTTTCCCTGATATGTAGTAGAATCATACTCAAGTTCAAGGGGTCTTTTTCTTGAAGTTAACTTTTCCTTTCTGAACTTTCTGAAAAAAGTAAGTGGGATAATTCTCTTACTTCTTCTCCTATCACTTGTATCCAAGTCACTTCATCAACTGCTCTTGCCAATAAAAAAAATTATAATTAATAATTGTAAGAGTGGTACTGTTTTTAATGAGACCTTGATTAGGCATATTTAAATTCCTCATTTGTGACTGAAACAAGTTTGGACATTTCATACTGTAGACAATAATTCCATCATGGCTACCTAGTACATGTGTTAAATTATGAGTTGTACAAGTACCATTCTCAGGAATAAAACAAAGAAATAAAATCCTAAAGTTCTCATGAATAACTATAAATACTTCATTTAAAGAATGTCATCACCATTAAAAGTCCATGGGTTTATTTGTAAATGAAGAAGGTAGCCATTATTCAATTTCTTGGGACTTTGGGAAGAAGTAAGATGATTTTTAAGAAATGATTTTCCAATAGAAGCCTCCTTAATCTGATATCTTAAGGAAAACATGCCTTTCTCCTCTATTACCTTCAGAAACTGAGAAGAAAGCTCTGATACACAGAAAACTTTCACTTCTGCAGGAAGAATGCAAAAACTAGGCACAGGAGGTATTATCATCCTACTGGAAAGGGAAACAAAAAGCTTATAGGTAGATAACTCTTCCAAGGTCACATAGGAAGTCAGTGGCTGTTCCTCAAAAGGAACCCATTTAAGACTTACTCCATTCAACAGGGTACATCTTTTGAGGAAATTGTGTCTTTGTCCCTCCATTCCTTCTCTAATAGCTACAGGGCACTAGCTACGTGTGAGAAACTCTGCTAGGCTTTAGAGATTCCATGATGAACAAGACATTTGTGGTCTCTATATTTATAGAAGTGAGCATGTAGAAGGGGATGACAGAAGTTAACTGCAATGCAGCATGGTCATTGCTACGATAGAGACAGTACAGGGTGCTGTGAGAGCACAAATGAGTGGTATCCAATGCAGACTCAGTATGGATGGACCAGAGAAGGTCTGAGGAGACAGCGGCATTGAAACCATAGCTTGGAGGATAAATACAGGTTAAACTGGCTGAGATGACAACGGTAGGGGGTGGAGGAACTGTTAAATGGGGAATTCCAATTCAAGGCAACACTGTGTATGGATATACCTTTGAGGAATTGAAAGAATTTAAGTATAGCATAGGAAAATTCTTGTTTTGCTGACCCAGTCCTGCTCCTGCTCTTTGGCAAAGCCGGAATGGTGAATCAGCACCCATCATTCTGCTATTCCAAAAAAATCAATGGAACAAGAAGTAAATAAAGAGTCAATGTTTTGGGACAGGTAAGACAACTTACTGTGTCCTTGAAAATGGAAATCAATGGCTTTTATTTTTTAAATGCAAAGATAAGCTCAATTTGGAAACTGTTGTTAACAGAGTTTTCATTATAATGTAGTAGGTAGGGCAACAGAGAGTAAGGAAGATTCCTTCACTTATAGGTACTATAATTTTTTTTTAGTAGGCTCCATGTGGGCCTTGAACTCACGACCCTCAGATCAAGACCTAAGCTGAGATCAGGAGTCGGATGCTTAACCAACTGAGCCAACCATTTGCCCCCAATTTTTTTAGATTTTCAATCATAGCACTGTCCTGACCACAGGAACATAGGCGGGTTACATTAAATCTTTAAACTTTAGGTGCTATATTGTTAGAATGAGGGAGTTGAAAAAGATGGTCTGTACTCTTCTTTCCTGCTCTAGGATGGTTCTAGGATAGAACCATCAAGATCATAGTATCAAAACTCTACTTTTTTATGGACATTGGGGAGGGTATGTGCTATGGTGAGAGCTGTGAAGTGTGTAAGCCTGACGATTCACAGACCTGTACCACTGGGGCTAATAATACATTATATGTTAATAGACAAAACAAAACAAAATCTCTACTCTTTGAGAGTCCTATGTTCCTTCAAGTTATCATAGGAATACGTTTCCATTCAAGCAGAACAGCTCCAATTTTGTAAGATTTCTTTATAATCTGATAAGATTTCATAGAAGAAAGGGTTCCATAGCCTAAAAATCTGAAAACCACTTTTTGGTTATTGCTTTATTGCACTAGCCTCCAAAATTTAAATCCTTATTTACTTACATAAAATATGGGGGCAATTCTCCTATTGGCCTGAATAGAAGGCTAGATCTATGAGTTCTTGGATGATGTTTCAATACTCTAAGATATTTATTATTCAGTAAGAGGCTGATTAAGGGATATTCATAAATTCTATTACAATAACCAACTTTGTATTACCTCAGGAAATGTAATTAGGAATAATACTTTATAAATATATTCCTAGTTCAAAACTGTCATTATAAACATGGTGCTTGCTGTCCTAAATTTAGAAATAACAAAGAAACTTGTCCTTCGCTTAAACAATTGTAAATATAGGTACTATTTTGTTTGGTAGGATTAAAAGAACATTGGCAGCTAGCAAAGTAGTCCTAAATTTACTACGGACTATTTTTTTAAGCTTGAAGATAAAATTGGGGCTTTAAAAACAAGAAAATGATATACTAAAAGCAAGACACTAAATCAATTTTAAACACCAAACACAATTTATGCCTGACTTTAAAACTCATCCACAAAACATTAATCTACACAAAGGCCAGAAGCTGAATGAAGCATAATTTGTGAAACTGATACCTTTCATCACAACCTCTAACTGAAAGGTCATTAGATATATTATATCTAAGTGAGCAGCTTATCCCTGCTTCATTACTGATAATTAAGACAAGTAATATTTTCTTGACAGTAATGTGTCCGTTAACAGATATAGTCTAGTTTGCATAAAATATGCATTAATTACCATAGTACTACCACAGATTAAAAAAAATTAAGTACCTGTATAACATGTCTTCATTATTTTTCCTTTAATTTCCTTAAAGAATTAACAGGCTCAGAAAACATACTATATATATTAAGAAATTCATCTTCAGTCATGTTTTAAATTTGTAAGGTACATAACAAAAAAGGTGTTCTGAAAAAGTGATCAATGAAAATGAAGTACTGTAATGGTATCATTTAAATTATCTGTGCTAATTTGCTATATTGAACTACTAGAAATGTAGCTGCTTTTTAATGTTAAGACTTCTTTCTTTTTTTAAGTAGGTTCCACACCCAGCAGGGAGCACAATGCCTGTCTTGAACTCATGACCCCGAGATCAAGACCTGAGCTGAGATCAAGAATCAGATGCTTAACCAACTGAGCCACCCAGGTGCCCCTAATATTAAGACTTCTTAAGTCTTCATGTAGGAAATTTGGGGAGGTACAAAATGGTATTCTGGTATTTGAAAGGATTAAAATTATTTCCAAAGTATTGCTTCAAAACCAAGATTTGAGAAAAGAGCCACAGAATGACATTAAAAAGGTTTCAAATAAGAAAGCACATGAGAAAACCTGCTCAGTGAAGAAGACATTAACCATTACCGGTAATGACTAATGTTTACTAAGTGCACCATGCACTTCATAGCATTTGCTTGGTTCACCCTCATGGTCAGTTCATGATGCTAATACTATTATTGTCCCAATTTTACAGTCAAGGAAAAAGGTGAAGTAACTTGCTTATATTAACATAACTAGTAAGTGGTGGGAGAGGTCTGTCTGGTGGACTCCAGAGTCGGCAGTCTTAACTAATATATACTACACATTCTTGCCAATATGTAGTTGTTTCAAGCATTCTCTTTTTTAGAACAGCCAACCAGATAACATTTCTTCTTCTTGTTGTTCTTTTTTAAAAAAGATTTATTTATTTATTTTAGAGAGAGTGTATGAACGCACCTGTGGGGGGGTGGGGTGAGCAAGGGGAGAGGAAGAGAGAGTCCCATGGGACTCTGCACTGAGTGGGGAGCCCAACTTGTGGCTTGATCCCATGACCCGCAGATCATGACCTGAGCCAAAATCACAAGTTGGATACTTAACCAACTGAGCCAACCAGGCACCCCAAGACAACATTTCTTAAACATTTATTGGTGCAAAGAACTAGAAGTCAATGGGGTGTTTGTTTAGAAGCCCATGAGAAAATAAGTAACACGTGAAAAGAAGTGAGGGGTGGTGCAGTCCGTTAAGTGACTGACTCTTGGTTTCAGCTCATTTGTGACCTCAGGGTTGTGAGATCGGGCTGTGCGTCAGGGCTCTGTACAGTGTGGAGTATGCTTGGGACTCTCTCTCCTCTGTTCCCACCCCCTTGGTTCGTGCTCTTTCTCCCTCTCAAATAAATAAATACATCTTAAAAAAAAAAAGTTGGAATGGGGGCAGTACTAATAATATCTGCTCTCAAAGTTTTAACCAGGTGTCCTTTCAAGTTGGAGTTCACTAGGGCAACACTGAGTATATGGTTCATCTTTGCAAAAAATTGAGCAACAAGCCAGGCAAAGTAGTACCTCTCTGCATCTCAGTACCTGAATCAGTAAAATGATAATAGAAGACTCAACTTTAAAGTTGTGAGGATTAAATGAGTTAACACAAGGGAAGTGTTTAGAATAGTGTCTTGCTGATACTCTGGACTGTTACATCTTAGTACATACTAAGATCACATCAAAGAAAGGGGATCCTTCTAGCTCTTTATCACCCAGATCCTGAAAGATCAAATGGACTGTTCATCTTTTCAGAAGTCATGCTAAGCCACTAGTGCAAGTGGGCCATGTCCCTCAGGTGTGCTGGGGTAGAAAAAAATGATGACAACTATTTAGCAGGACATTACGTATTCATACCTGTAAGAGAAGTTAGCTAGGGGCACATTGGGGGAGGGTGAGTAGTATGAAAAAACCCCAACAAAATAACGCAGTGTGCCTTGGTAGTGGTCAGCAAAAGTTATAGACAGAAGTGTACTGGAATTCTGGCTCTGCTACTTATAGCCATGGAACACTGGGTAAGTTACTGAAGCTTTCAGCCTCTCTTTTGCATTTACATGACAATAAATGAAACAGAGCTGCTAGCACAGTGGCTAACACATAATAAAGATTAAAACGTGAGGAACAGTGAGGTCAGGTAACTTTCCCAAGGTTACATAACTGTATTACACAATGAGTTAGTGAGAGAGTCTCCTGCTCTGTGCCAATGAGGAAAGCAAGATAAATATATGAATAGAGATGATGAATATATACTTAAATGTATAGGTATAGACAAAGATATAGATGGAATGGTAGATAGTTTCTGGAGTGACTAACATAAACACTGTAAGCATGAAAGGGTTTCAATCCAAGAACATGATTTAGCTGAGCAAAACAGCCACAGTATTCTCATAGCATACTATGAGAATCTCAAAGCATACTTTTTCAAACTGAAAAAGATACCTAAAGATAACCTTATTTTGAAATTCAATTCTCTAAAGTCCCCGATGATACAAGTGCCTTATACATGTAAACACTATTACCTTTATTATTATCTTAGGTGGAAAATAACTGTTGTTTATATGGTTTTCCTATTTTCAAACAAAGTTATTATCAGAGCAGAATTTTATTATTTTTGGCCAAAGGCAAGAATTCCAGGGTCATTTTTTTTTTAAGGAAATAAAAAAAGATCAAAATAGAATGAGGATAGGAAGCTACTAGAATTATGCTTTCTCATTAACTCAGACTTTATTATCTATTTAGGGGAAGAGGATATAGTTAATGGGATAACTGTCTCATATATGAAGTTCTATTTTACTTTTCTGCGGTCACAGAAGCTCATATTTTAGTGCGAATAAACCAATGCAATATTAAGATGCAAAATACGTATTTTTCTTTTTAGGCAAAAAAAAAGTAACTGGTCAGTGAGCTGGCATCATTTGCGTGTCTAACCCTGTGCACCAACTCTCACTTGAAGGGAGAAGATGCAGATGGATTAGACTGATGAGGTCTCTTAATTTGCCACCTCTGGAAAGGGAGGAAAACAGCTACGCCCCCCATGTCAGGAATTTGGCCTCTACATCTTGACTTTGTTACCCAGTAGCCATTTACCCAGGCTTCCGGTATCTCATATGCAAAAACTGGATGATCTATTTTGCAAGAATTGTTCTGAGGATTAAATGAGATAATGCTTGTGAAAGCATATGGTATCTTCTTTTCCTTCCTTAATGAGAGGAACGATATTTTGGGGGCCGTTTCACAGGGACCACCAATATTCCTCCGGTATATAAAGGACTATAGAGGGCAGAACTATTGCCTCCTAGTAACTACTTCTGGTTTCCATGAGCAGAGCAATGCTTCTTTGGCAGAGAAACCGCCACCAAAATGTAACCCTTCAGGCCTTGTGTCAACGAAGCCTTTGGAATATATTAATTTATTTACTCTTCTCAACTATGCCATGCAGGAGGTGCTGTTCTTATCTCTGTTTAAGAGATGAGGAGACTGAGGCAGAGAGAAGTTATTTGCCAAGCTCACCCAGGTTCCAACCTGTATGTAGTGCAAAGCCTTACTGTAGGTCACTACAGCATACTACATGATAGAGGATGTAGAATGTAAGATGTGACATTAGTGGGTGTAGATTGCCTATCATGAGCAAGGAACAGGGCCTTTCATGTGCGTAATTCTTCTGTCCTTCTTCCATCCTCCATTGTGACAAACACTTCTACCCGAAGAGCAGTTAGGAAGGAGAAATAAGATGCAATAACCTAGTGAGTAAGCCACTAGGTTTTTTTGTTTGTTTGTTTTACGATTTTTTAAAAAAATTAATTTATTTGACAGTGAGAGATCACAAGTAGGGAGAGGCAGGCAGAGAGAGAGGGGGAAGCAGGCTCCCCAGTGAGCATAGAGCCTGATGCGGGGCTCGATCCCAGGACTCTGAGATCACGACCTGAGCTGAAGGCAGAGGCTTAACCCACTGAGCCACCCAGGTGCCCCGAAGCTGCTAGTGTTAAGTGAATAATAACCTACTGAAGCTAAAACCATTCTCAGAGGACAAGAAGACACCAAGCAGTAAGTAATACTTGCATTAGCGTTCTAAATAAAGAACCTAGGCGTGAAAGCTTCTTGAAGAATTGAAGTGAACCCTGAGCAAGGTGTTCATAGGCCATAGGAATTTGGTTTGGTTCGGCATTTCACTCAGGGACAACGTTAACAAAAATGCCATAAATTAGAGAAACCAAACATTATTCTGTATCTAATCTACTGCTCTCCCAGTAATAATAAAAGCTGCAAACAAGAAGTCTCCTCTAATTTTTTCCTTTCATCCCTCACAAATTTATCTTTTTTTAATATAGATTCAATTTAATCTAATATGAACTAGAAGACAGGGACTCTCATCATTTCTGTCTTTAGGCACTTTTGTACATACTGTTTACCCTTCGCAAGTAAGTGAACATGCATGTTCATAAAATAGCAGTAATACTGGAACTTCATTTTCTCATAAATATTACTATTTTTTCATCTACAGCACTAATGAAATATGACAAAATGACTACATTTTATTATGAAATTTCTTGTACTTCAATATATCTGTTAAGACTAAGAGAGAGCGGGTGTCAAAATAAGACCATGAGACTGAAGGAAAGAATGTCTGAAAGAGTGGGTTTGTCTTTAGATTTTAGTTCAAATGCAACTACTTGAGTTATGACTTTCAAAGGTCAATTATTTTTGGCTAAATAAGTAGAAAATTGGTCCTGGTAAGCAGTCATGTATCTCCAGGCATGTATCTCCTGGGGGAGGTTTGAGGTGGGGGTAGGGAGAAACCATTGCATTGCACTACAGTAATGGTACAATAATTTTACATTCATATATATAAACAGTATTAGCATAATACCATTCTTTGTAGAAAGAGATGTTAACATTTAGAGGGTTGTAATTATTTTAGGAATAATGAATTTCTATAAGGCATCTGTTTTTTCCAAAGTATTTTGGTTAAAGCCTGATTTGCGTGAAAACATAAATAACCTCTTGCTCCAGACTGAGAGCATCAGCAAGCTTTAACAGATGGCCTCATTTAAAAATCATTTGTAAGATATCTCACATTTATCCAACACGCTGTCAACTTCTTCCTTTTATTCAATCATGATTTTACATATTTCTGTCACAAATATTTCTTAGTCCTGTGCATTCATGGAAATCACACAATTTAGTATTTATACTTAATTTGGTTTGGGTTAACCCTGATTCTTTGAAACTTATGCCACTACCCAAAGTATTATAGAATGATTAATTATAGAAAAATATAAAGTTTAACATTAACTCACGAAAATGCAAACAAAAGCAACATTTTAATCTAGGAACAAGAGGGAAAAACAAAAGAACTGAAAAACTCTTCATCCTGCATCTTTCCCTGGCTCTTATTTTTTCTCCTATCTTTCATATTCAAGAACCTGGAACAGAGTGGATACCTGCTGTCTCTAGTTCTTCACCTCTCATTCACTTCTAAAAAAACTGCAAAATCCATTTAGTCTTTAACCAATTGCATGTAATCAAGGTTTTATGCCCCGTATCCCTGGAACTTCTTGGCCAATAGTTAACCACAATTCTTATACTGCCAAATACAATGGACATCTCTATCTATGACTCAATTGTTGACTTTCTATTCATCGCTCAATGCATGTAGGATTGTTCCTTATTCCCTCCTCCCTCAGTTTCCATGAGACCACTCTTCAGGATTCTTTTCCATTCCCTTCTTCTAAATTAAACATGTTTTCTAATCTTTCTTACTCTAAAGACTTCAACTCTAGTTATACAACAGTGATTCCCAAATCTTTATCTCTGCCCCATACATCTCCCCTGAACAAATTTGCACACCCAAATGTTCTGGGTTACCTTCTACCTGCATGTCCCAAACTGTACCTTTTTTTATTATCCTTGTTTTAGTGAAAGACAGCTGTCACTCAAATCAGAAATTTGGGAACCATCTTGAACTCTTCCTCCCTCACCCAGTGACTAAGTTCAGTTGATCTTATCCCATTTCTGCCAGGCTCTTTTCTCAGTTTGGGTCATGATGGTGATGATAATGACCTGGATTCTTACAACATTTTCCTCACTGGACTCCGCCTCCAGTCTTGCCAACCATCCCAATTTATTTTTTAATACTATTGCCACAGTGATAGTTCCCAAACACAAGTCTGATTGGCATTCCCTGCATAAAATATTTAAGTGGCTCCCCATTACCCATGGGAGAGAATCTAAAATCATCCTTTCCAAATATAACATTATGATCTGGTTCTCTCTTGGGAGGAGGGAGTCTTCCTTTCCTTATCCATGTTTAAACTGAAATCTTAATGAGATAGATGCTTGCATCTAATTATAGTAAATATGTGTGCATTCAAGTTAGTAAAGATTAGGAGCCATTCCATACCAAAAAAAACACAGGAACATGAAAGATAAAAAATATGGAACAGATAGAATACAGAATAAAAATTAGCAATAGGATAAATAAAAACAGACCAGACTTATGGTATTGATAAGAGAAAGTGGGTAACAGTCTGAACTGAATTAGGGTAACATAACTAATTACATAAATTATGGACCACTGAAATATTAAATCTATATATTCTTTCACAAGTGGGCTGGCCTTCATCTTTGATAAGTGGAGTCCAGAGGAAGGATTAGAAAAGAAACTGTATTATAAGAGACCACAGAGAAGTTGTATAGTGACTCCTCGAAAAGACAATACCAGTAAATAATCTTCATGCCATAAATGTATTAGTGTGCTATAATCATTTAAAAATATACAAAGAATGGCATATTTTAAAAATAAGCTATATTAATGAAATTCATTTAAATCCCCACATTTCATATTTCTACAAACTTATTAAAGTTTGAATCCAAACCTATTAAATTTCAACTTTTTGTTAAAATTTGCAATTCATCTCACCGTTCTTGAATAGTTTATAGTGCACTGAAACCCATTTCAACTATGTAATCAAAAATATGGAACACTACATAAAAAACTAATGACATACTATATGGTGACTAACATAACATAATAAAAAATAATTAAAAAACATGTGGTAAGGGCACCTGGATGGCTCAGCGGGTTAAAGCCTCTGCCTTCGGCTCAGGTCATGATCCCAGGGTTCTGGGAGCAAGTCCCACATTGGGCTCTCTGCTCAGTGGGGAGCCTGCTTCCCCCCACCCCCCGCCTGCCTTTCTGCTTACTTGTGATCTCTGTCTGTCAAATAAATAAATAAAATCTTTAATTAAAAAAGTGTGGTAGAAAAAATGGACAAGATGAGTAAATTATTCAATAATTTCAAGATTTTTTTTCAAATAAACTTCCTATGTATTATGACCTTTTCTTTTTGCATAACTACTTTAAGAAACTTTTCAGTATTATGTCCTAAAGTACAAAATTATGCTTGCATGTGTGTATAAATCTCACCTTACAACTTTTTAGTAAGAGCCAAGTCAGGAGTAGTAACAGTACCCCAGAATTTCCCTACACTCCTTTCTAGACACTTCCCATGAAGATAGTGTCCTGTGTTTGTTTTTTAAAACTTTGTTTTGTCTTTCACATTCAGACTGCAATACATTTGGAAATGAATTTTGTTTATGGTGTGAAAGAGGAGTCAAGATACATTGTTTTAAAATTAACTGAGTACTATTTATTGAAAAACCTATCTTTTCCCATCTGCACTACAATATTACTTTTGGCATAAAACAAATGACCACATATGTGTTGGTTGTTTGTGAAGTCTTTTCTATCCCATTTGCTTACTGATTTAGACTTGTGTCAATACTTAAGTCTTGATATCTGGAAGTGTAATGTATTCTAGCTTTATTATGTGTAAAGATTGTATTCTTGGGCCTTTGCATTTTCTTAAAAATTTCCACAAAAGTGCTGTTTTGATAAGAATTGCATTTAATATATACATCAATTCTGAAGAAAGTGACACATCAATTTACATTTTTAATAGATTTAGTCAGACATTCAGAGTTGTGTAGAACTATGGCAATTCTTCATTGGGTGGGAACACCCAGAGCACTGTTGAATGCCAGATAACCCAGCCTCATTCATTAAATACTACTGACTATCCCAATGATAACCAAAACCATGTTGATACCAAAGGGTTAAAAAAACTCACCTAGTGAGGTCTCATTCCTAACATTATATTCTATGATTCTTATTGTTCATTTATTTAATAAACATTTACCTATCACCTACTAAGTGCAAGCCACGGTGCTTAAAAAAATGTTGAACTGAGTTAAAGTCCTTAAATAGAGGTCTTTTCTACTGTAATCAATTTGAAACTTATATGTAGGCAATTGAATTTGCCCCATAATACAGATTGGACAAATCCCTTAAATATTAAATTTGAACTCTTTAAAATAGAAATACTGTCTTAATTTGTTTTGGTACCCCCAGTGCCTCCCAAATAGCAGATTCTCAATTAGATGTTTGACAAACAATTTTAATATACTTTAAGATAATTTTAATTCATTTAAAACTTTAATCTTAAAATATCATTGGCCTTGGAACTTGCAAAAATGATCATGGGTTTAAATGTTCACTCCAGTATACTTCAAAGGTATTTAATGAAATTTAGGAGATCTTGTTGCTTATTTTATTCCTGGAGTAAAATTCATATTACTCATTACTTTGTAAATTTAATACTATAGTAATTTAACATGACTTTTTTTTTTTTTAAGATTTTATTTATTCATTTGACAGAGATCACAAGCAGGCAGAGAGAGAGGAGGAAGCAGGCTCCCCGCTGAGCAGAGAGCCCAATGCGGGGCTCGATCCCAGGACCCTGAGATCATGACCTGAGCCGAAGGCAGCGGGTTAACCCACTGAGCCACTCAGGCGCCCCTTAACATGACTTTTAAACTATATTTTTATCAACTTGAAACCTCATATATTTTGACCTTGTACAGAGAAATGATAAATGAAATATTTCCATAAGTTGTATGCAAGCAAAAAAAAAACAAAACCCTCCAAGCTTTCCATTTTTATCAGGCTTGCACAAGACACCATAAAAGCAAAAATCTCAATGCTTACTTACCACATACGGCAGAGAAAGAAGCTACACATTTGTGTGTAAAACAAGCTATTCTAAAAATGAATTACATGGCTAATGTTAAATTAAATAGAACACAAAGATACAAAGATACATACTGATGAGTTTGGGCTTTTGTGGGAAAAGAGGGAAAATAAAGAAATATAAATATTTATTTATGTAAATATAAGTACTTGCTTAGTGACAAATATACTCACTCAGTGAAATGTTTTGGCACTATGAATGAAACAAAGGCACAGAACATATAATTCTTGACCTCAAGGAACTTATTGTCTAATAGAAAAGTGTCAAAATAAGCACAGTGTAAATAGAAAGGAATGACTATAAATATTTTATAATCCAAATGACTTTCACAGTACAACTCAAGTATGTTCTTTCTGTAGCTTGGCTTACCAGAATTACTGCATTACTCTATTTAAAAAATTTTTTTAAAAAATTTATTTCACAGAGTGAGAGCACACAAGCAGGGGAAGTGGCAGAGGGAGAGGGAGAAGCAGACTTCTGCTGAGCAGGGAGCCTGACGTGGGGCTTGATCCCAGGACCCTGGAATCATGACCTGAGCCGAAGGCACTTAACTGACTGAGCCACCCAGGCGCCCTGAATTACTGCATTATTAGCCTTTGCATAGCATTTCATAACTTACTATATTTTGTACCAATCAATCTTGATTATAGTTATTTTTTTATATGTCAGTTCTCTCTACTAGACTATGAGCTTTTCATGGGCAGGGGCTGTGTTTATAGATATCCTTTTTATAGCCTGGTGCATGGTAGGAACTCATAAGTATTTAATCAAATTGAGCTAATACAGTATTGTACAAAATGTACAAAAATGAGAGAACTGAAAAATAATACCAAGGTGTAAACTTTATAAACAAGTAATGAACAGGAAACACACACACAGAGAGAGAAAGGTGTCAGTTCTGAAAATGTTATGTAGGATCTTAGCAGAAACAAGAAAGGAGAATATCCTGGAAGTAGAATTGATGTGATGAAGGTAGAGTTACCAGACTTTCTATGTCTGCATCTTTCTAACTCTAGTGGCTAGAGGGGAGGATAATTTTGCAAACAAGCACTTAAGATTCTTATTAATGGGTCATGAATTTTATATTCTTAAGAATAATCTGGGCACCTGGGTGGCTCAGTTGGTTAAGTGTCTGCCTTCGGCTGAGGTCATGATTCTGGAATTCTGGGATGGAGTCCCACATCAGGCTTGCTGCTCAGCTGGGAGTCTGCTTCTCCCTCTGCCCCTCACCCCACCCTCATGCTCTTACACTCTCTCTCAAATATATAAAGTCTTTTTCTTTTTTAAAGATTTTATTTATTTGACAGAAAAAGACATAGCGAGAGAGGGGAACACAAGCAGGGCATGTGGGAGAGGGAGAAGTAGGCTTCCTGCTGTGTAGGGAGCCTGATGCAGGGCTCAATCCCAGGACCCTGGGATCATGAACTGAGCCGAAGGCAGACACTTAACATCTGAGCCACCCAGGCACCCCTCAAATACATAAAGTGTTAAAAAAAAAAAAAAAAAAGACTGGCCCTACTTAAAAATAAAAGTAATCTATGATTCTTCCTTCCCTTTCATCTTTCCTAGCCTGGAAAACACCAAGTACAGTAACGTCAGCTCTTCATTTACCATATTTCTTGGATATTCAGTTTGTTGGAACTGTTGCACAGTTGGATAAGACATGCCGAAGCCTAGATTGCTGGGTCACAGAGCCTACTAGACCTGTAGGACTTTACCTGATGGCGCTAGGCTACCCAAAGGCTTAGGCTAGATGGGTGAAAACAAGTAAGATTGGGTTTCTTAAACATCCTCTGCTAGAACTGGTCCTAGAATTGAGTAGGATGGAGAATGAAAGAGGAAGTCAGTGAGAGTAGAAGCTCCTGGAGATCAGAGACAGTGGATTAGAGGTTAGGAACTCAGTTGTACTATCCATATTAGAAACCTGGTTCCATTATTTGTTTGCCCTGTGATGTTAAGGAAGTTATTTAACCTCCCTGCACTTCACATTTGAAAGACAGGAATAATAATACAGCCTTATAAAGTTGTTGTTAAGAATTCAGTGAGTTAGTAAGTGTAATTTGTGTAATGCCTAGCACACTGTAAGTACTCATGAAGTCTTGGCTATTGCTTGGGTTAATATTTTCTAAATTATCATTAGCATCTTTGGGGGATAAGAGGAGAAAGAACACTCAGAGAGATTAAAATAAATTCAGAGAGGCTCTAAAAGAACTGGTAGAGTTTAATGGAAACCAAAGAGAAGAGATAATTAAAAAGATATGTGGGGAAAAAGGGTATGTGATATAAACAAAGATAAGAACACAAAATTCCATAAAGAAATGGGATACTTTAGTGTAATAACCTCTCTAATAACTTTGTACATTAAAAAAAATAAAATAGTATAACCCTGGGCATCACATGATTCAACGAGAATGTTCTAAGCTAATATTTCCTTGGAGATCCTTATTGGTGTCACTCAGTAAAGATTATAGCGCTATGTAAATGTGAGATTTGTTTTCAGTTCCCAATTCAAGCTGGAAATGACTTTTCCCATAAAAAGAGCCTTTAAAGATCTTCCCTCACCCCTCTTTCCTCAGGACCATAACATGAAGAGAAAATACAGCTTTGAGTCAAAGAACACTGATCCCACAGGGAGAAGGGGGCCAGCAGGAGACCAATGGTAGAGAGTGCCGCTGGTGCAGGAGGCAGAAAGCTCCAGTGAGTGCGGCTGTTCCTGAGGTTGACAAGCAAAGCTGGATTAGTTTATTCAGCCCTTCAGAGAGATGCAGACATCTTCTCACAGAGCTGACCATCTGGGGTACGAACAATGTGACAGCCCAGAGGAGACATCAGGCTGCACCAAAACTACTCCTTTAGCCACACTGGTAATCCCTGGTTTACTCCTCTAGTCTTGGCTTGACTATTAATACTTCTTTAATTTAATAAAGACAATAAATTATGCAGTCAGTTTAGATGGGTGGCTTTAGTTCCTAACTAAGGAGGAATGGGAAACATTTTAGTCATGTGACTTTGTATAATAAATTGGTTATTGATTTCATTATAGTGAATTCAATTACTCTTAAATTTTTTTTCTTTTTTTTAAAGTAAGCTGGATGGCTCAGTGGCTTGAGATTCTGCCTTCGGCTCAGGTCCTGGTCTCAGGGTCCTGGAATCGAGCCCCACATCAAGCTTCCTGCTCAGCAGGGAGCCTGCTTCCCAACCTCCCCCCTTCTCCGCCTGTCTCTCTGCCTACTTGTGATCTCTCTCTCTCTGACAAATAATAAATAGAATCTTTAAAAAAAAAAAATAAAGTAAGCTCTAGGCTTAAACTAAAGACCCTGAGATCAGGAGTTGCCATGCCCTATTGACCGAGCCAGCAAGGTGCCCTCACTCTTACATCTTTTAGAAAATCCTAAATTCAAGATTTTTTTTTTTTTAATACATAGATACCTAGACTAAATGGACCTTATAGAATCAACATTCTGGTGCCACAGTGAACAACATTAGCAGAACAAAGCTCTGTTATGAGTTCTGACCCACCCTACAGAATTGTCTTAACAGCATTAATTTATATCTGAGTGTGATCACAACCTAAAAGCACAATTTTTAAAAATTCATCCATTGGGCGCATGGGTGGCTCAGTGAGTTAAGCATCTGCCTTTGGCTCAGATCATGATCCCAGAGTCCTGGGATTGAGCCCTACATGGGGCTCCCTGCTCAGCGGGGAGTCTGCTTCTCTCTCTCCCTCTGCCCCTTTTCCTGCTTGTGTGCTCTCTCTCTCTCTCAAATAAGTAAATATTATCTTTTATTAAAAAAATTCATCTGTTGTATACTCTTTATGAAGTATATTTAAAATAATTTGTTTAGAAAATTAAAATGTGATGATGGGTCAGCACCCATGGCATCATTCCTCTGCTCACAAACATTTTCCAGGGTCGTGCTGCCTATTAACTTAATTATAAATGCCTCAGCCTGGGAGGAAAGGCTCTGTGGGATATAGCCCAAGTCTACTCATCCTATCTTAAACTTGCACTATATCTCTTGACCTCAAAGAAACAAATGATTTGTTCTTTTTACCTCAGTATTTCCTGATATTGTTTGGAGAGCAGTAGTATGAAGAGCTGAAAACACTCAACCTTCTTAGACGGCCTGAAACTTGGGTGGCAATTTGCAAGTTCTGGCCAATGAGCTGTAACAGAATTCTATGCAGGAGTGTCTGGAAAGTTTTCTTTTCTCCTTCCTTCAGTCCCTTCCTCCTGCTGGACTGTAGACTGGTACTTGGAGCTGCAATCACCATCTTGTGATCATGAGGCAACAAAAGTATGATGGAAATGTGACCTTGACATTCTAGAACCACTGAATTGATACCAGCATGCTGTTTACCTTCAGATTTCTTGTTCTGTTTGAAATATAAAGCCTTACTTATCAAAGCTTCTACCAATTAAGTTTCCTTTTGCATGCACCCGAATCAGGTCCCAACTGACATATCTTCTCTCCAGGTTTCTAGATTGACCACATGCTACCTTCCCTTTCAGTTTTCTCCTTTGCTTTCAAACAGACGTAGCCTCTCTGTCTTCTATGAGCCCCACAGCATTTTGTGCTTGTTTTCACATTTAGAATATTTTGTCTTGTACTGATTTTTGCTTATTTGCCTAACCTCTTCTACTACTGTGTTCACTTTTCTGGTGCAAGAATAGTGTTTTACTTATTTGCTTTATACAGAGGAGGTTTCTAAATATTTTTCTGAACTGATTTAGACTAAGTATATCACACTATAGTGCTCATGTTTATAAACAATTCTATATGATATGAATGACATAAAGCTTGTGCTGTCCTACAGAGATCTCTCACAGTGTAGAACTAAGCATCATTTTCTGTGACTGCTAGATGAATTAAAAATGTTTCTTTCTGGGACGCCTGGGTGGCTCAGTGGGTTAAGCGGCTGCCTTCGGCTCAGGTCATGATCCCAGCGTCCTGGGATCGAGTCCCACATCGGGCTCCTTGCTCATCGGGGAGCCTGCTTCTCCCTCTGCCTCTGCCTGCCATTCTGTCTGCCTGTGCTTGCTCTCTCTTCCTCTCTCTCTCTGACAAATAAATAAATAAAATCTTAAAAAAAAATGTTTCTTTCTGCTGTTTCCTTCTGGAACACGTATTTAAGTCTGAGATCTTATTCTAGCCATTTCCTCAGTTGCCCTAGGGCACAGAGACAAATTGAAAACAGAATAAAACACCTAAAACTAAATATGAGTTTGAATTTTTATAAAAATACAAATCACTAAGCTGGTTAATTCCAAGTGTAGTATTGAGCCAGGATGCACGAACAACTACAGGTTCCATCACTTAAACTTAACCACAGGTTAATAAAGTCATGCCTACACTGTGCATTTTTTGATACATAAGTTAATTGATACCTCACAAATATTCAATTTGTGAAGGTTTGAGCTCCTCAGGATAAACTAATTATATTTTAATTGAGTACTTACAATCCCTAACAAAGAGCGATTCATTTAGTTCAACATTAACACTTTGTATTAAATGAAATGAGTCTACCATAGAGTTTTTTTCCTGAACAATTTTGTTACTAAACTCTGTGGTGGTTTTTATAAGACAGTTTATTATGTAGTGTATGGAAGAGCACTTTAGGAAAGCATTCATTTAACATTCAAGGGCAGTGACTTAAATATTTTTTAGTTCTCCCACCCTGACTTCAAATAAAATACATGAAAAAGAATTGAAGCTAGGGTGAGTATACTCAACTTAGTTTTGCTTCCCTGTCACCCACAGTCCAAATCAGCAATTCCAGAGGCAGCTCTTATTATCACAGGGGCCAGAGTCTTTTGAAAACCAATGCTGTAGGGAATATATATTTTAAAAACCCAAGATGCGTCCATACATACAATGGAGTATTATGCCTCCCTCAGAAAGGATGAATACCCAACTTTTGTATCAACATGGACGGGACTGGAGGAGATTATGCTGAGTGAAATAAGTCAAGCAGAGAGAGTCAATTACCATATGGTTTTACTTACTTGTGCAGCATAAGGAATAACATGGAGGACATTGGGAGATGGAGCAGAAGTGAGTTGGGGGAATTGGAGGGGGAGACAAACCATGAGAGACTGTGACTCTGAGAAACAAAGTGAGGGTTTTGGAGGGGAAGGGGGTCGGGGTGGGAGGGTGAGCCTGGTGGTGAGTATTAAGGAGGGTATGTACTGCATGGAGCACTGGGGGTGGTGCATAAACAATGAATTTTGGAACACTGGAAAAAAATTTAAAAAAAAAGAAAAAAACCCCTAAGATATGAATATAAAATATTTTCATAAATATCACCTTGGCAAAAAAGGATTCTGGACAGTTTTAAAACATAATATACCTAACTCAGCACCTTCTGAAGAATAGGGAACTAACAAATGCTAAATTTTGTTGATGATGTTGTTGTAAGGATAAAAAGTACCTCGGAGACTTCTTGTTTCTGGTCTTGAATAAAAGGAAATTGGAAGTCATCAGTACTATCCCCCCAAACAAGAAAAAATGCTGAATAAACTGAGCCTATCAGAGCAATGAAGTCACAGGGCAGGCCATTGCCCAGAAAACTGTAGAAATGATAGGCAGATATAAGAATCACAACCCACCAGAGCAGAGGGCCAAGAATAAAAATCTCCACAGGAACCAGTAATAGAGGATAATAATAGAGGATAACAAAGAAAGAAAGAAAGAAACAAACAAATAAAAAAAACTAAACTGTAAATGACAAATTGCTAGAAGCTCAGTGTGGACAAGTTTGGAGATTACAAAAATCCAAGGGTGCCCGATCTTAGGTATAGAAAGACTCAGTGTCATCAAAGTTTCAGTTCTTTGAACTTGATATAAAGATTCAATGCAATCCCAATACAATCTCAATATAACACAGGGAGAAGACAGCAAACGACAAGCTGAGGAGAGAGGCCTCAGAAGAAACCATCTCTGTTGACACCTTGATCTTAGATTTCTCCTCCAGAACCATGAGAAAATAAAATTTCTGTTGTTTAAGCCACCCAGTCTGTGGTATTTGTTAAGCAGCTCTAGCAAACTACCTCATTTCAAGACTTACTCTACAGATACACCAATCAAGGCAGTGTTGGTACTGATGAAAGAAAATACCAATAGATAAATAGAACAGTATACAGAGCCTAGAAACAGCCCCCCACAAATGCAGTCAACTGATCTTTGACAGAGGGGCAAGGGTGATTCAATGAGAAAGGATGGTCTTCAACAAATGGTACTTAAACAAATGGACATCCACATGCAAAAGAATGAATCTAGACACAGACCTTACACCTTTCACAAAAAGTAACTCAAAGTGAATAACAGACCTAAAATGCAAAGTTATAAAATCCTGGAAGATAATATAGGAGAAAAGCGAGGCAATCTTGGACTTGACAATGACTTAACTATATATAACATCAAAAGCATGACCCTGAAAGAAAAAAAAATGGTAAGTTGGATTTCATTAAAATTAAAAACTTCTGTTCTGTGAAAGATATTGTTAAGAGAATGAAGACAAGCTGCAGACTGGGAGTAAATCTTTTCAAAACACCTATCTGATAAAGGACTGGTATCAAAAATTTAGAAAACACTTCTAAAATTCAACAATAAGAAAACAGAGACTCTAATTAAAAGCAAAAGATCTTAACAATCACCTCACTGAAGAAGCCATACAAATGGCAAATAAACATACAAAAAGACACGCAACGTTATATGTTATCAGGGCACTACAAATTAAAACAAGATACTACTACACACCAATTAGAATGGCTCAAATACAAAACATTGACAACCTCAGATGCTGGTGAGGATGTTGAGTGACAGAAACCTCCATTCATTGCTAGTGGAAATGCAAAATGGTATGGTCACTTTGGAAGGCAGTCGGGCAATTTCTTACAAAACTAAACATTTTTCCCCATAAAATCCAGCATTTGTATTCCTTGGTATTTACACAAATGTGCTGAAAACTTATACACACAAAAACCTGCACACAAATTTTTGTAGCAACTTTATTCATAACTGCTAAAACTTGGAAGCAATCAAAATATCCTTCAATAGGTCTGAATGGATAAACAAATAGTGGTACATCCATATAATGGATTAGTGTTTAGTGATAAAAAGAAATGAGCTATCAAGTCACAAAAAGACATGGAGGAACCTTAAATGTATATTGCTATGTGAATGAAGCCAATCCCAAAGGCTATTTACTATGATTTCTATTATCTGACATTCTGGAAAAGGCAAAACTAAGGATACAGTAAAACGAGCAGTGATTATGAGAGATTTGGGGGGCAGGGAGAGGGGATGAATAGGTGGAGGACAGGGTATTTTTAGAATAGTTTGACTATTCTGTGTACCATCTGACGACATATATTATATTTATATATTTGTCAAACTCGTAGAATGTCTACCACAAAGAGTAAATCTTAATGTAAACTATGGACTTCAATTAATATTGTATCAATATTTACTCATCAACTGTAACAAATGTACACACTAAAGCAAGATGTTAATAAGGGGAAACTCAGGGTGGCGTGTGGGGTGGCATGGGTTTCACTCTATTCTTTCCTCCTGTATTTTCTGTAAACCTAAACTTGCTCCAAAAATAGTCATTAAAATAATAGTCATTTTTTTAAAAAGGTGTCTTGCATTGGTTTTGAGTCTTCCCAAGGAAGAGTCCCATAACTACAGAACAACAACAAATTAATAGGGGCTTGCGCCTTGTTTCATAATTAGCAGGGAACAAACACACGGCAATGAAAGTGAGAATACTATCCTAGAAACATGTTTGTTGGAATTAAAAAACGAAGTAAGACTTCCTTCTCATTGATTTGACAATGATTGCCAATTATACTATATTATGAACTTTTTTCTATAAATTAAGCTAAATCCTTATTTCATGGTTTTGGTAAAAATATATTTAAAGTATACATTTCAGGTCAGAAATGATATCCTTTGTCAACTATTTATACTTACAATGAAAAATATATGTAAACATAAAAATGTATGTATGGTAAGGTACATGGTTTAAAAAAATTATTTTAGAGAATACTTAAACAAAAAACATGAACAATATGATCCCTACCATGCCACTTAATATTACCTCATTTTTAACATCTCTATTTCTGTTTCCTTTGTTCTTGAGCAAATTCATGTTACTCAATGCCCCACTTACATAATTTCAGTTTCCTGCACTCTCTCCAAGTCTTCTTCAAGAAAATACCACATACTATAAACACCCTCACCCTTCAATCTGAAAGCAACATAATATTTCTACCACTTGAAATTATAAAGCTGTAAAGCCAGTATTTATCTCTAAATATATAGTTACTTAAAAAGAAGGAAATGGGGGAAAAAAAAGGGATGACATTAAACAAGTCAGTACCCAATTAATTTCACAGATGATACAATGTAATTCTTTTAGTCACTCTTGTTTAGTAAATATAAATTAAAAAATTGACATTGCATAAAACTAAAGGTGACTATAATTCAAAAGTTATAAAGAGAGTTGGCCTTTGGAGTCTGTTGTGGGTTAAACTGGAGCTTAGCCATTCACTCGAAATGTGACCCTGGGCAAGTGACTTAACCTTTCCAAGTCCCCTCATCTGACTTTGAGGACTAGTTGTGGGGATTAAATGGCACAATACGGGTAATGTACTTGATGTGTTGTTGCCACTATTCAGTACTCAATAAATGATAGCAACAAGTGATCTCATTATTGTCATTACTACTAATACTAGCTCCCAAATTCATTCATGCTTGTACATCATTTAAATAGGGAAGGGGAGGAAAATGAGATTGTCTGGGCTAAACTGAGACAAACTTATCAATTTAAAAGTGTTTTTGATCACTTAATCATATGTCAGACTGTTCTAAGCAGAACAGAGAAAAATCCTTATTCTTATGAAGCTTACATCCTAGAAAAGAAGATGAAAAATGAATATAATAAATGGGAAAATTATATAACATGTTAGAAGGTGGTAAATGCTATGGAAAATACAGATCAGATCAAGAATAACTAGGAATGGCAGAATGGGGGTAAACTGCTAATTTGAAATGGATGGTCAGGAAAAGCTTCATTAAGAAGTGCTATTTATTTGAAGGTGAGGAAGTTAGCTATGAAAAGATCTGAGAGAAGAGCATTTCAAGCAAAGGGAACAGGCAGCAAAGGCCCTAAGGCTTGGCATGGTCAAGGAACAGCAAGGAATACCAAGTGTTGCTGAATCAGAGCACACGCAGGGAGAGGAATAAAACCTGAAATCAGAGAATTAAGGTGGCCACGTGGCATGGGGTCTTGGTGGTCACCAAAGGACTTTTGAGTGAGATGGAGATTTGATGGAGAGTTTTGTGTAGAGAAATGACATGATGTGTCTTATGTTTTAAAAGAATCATCCTTCTGGCTGCTGCATGAGAACAAGGAGATCAGGGGCAAAAGCAGGCAGCTAGTTAGGAGGCTATTGCAATAATCCAGCAACACATGATGATGGCTTGGACTGAATGGCAGCAGTGGTGGTTAGTGAAAACTGGTTTCATTATGAATATACTTTAAAGGCAGAGTCAGTAGGATTTCCTGCCAGATTGGATGTTGGGTGAACAGTGATTGTTTTAAGGAGGAGAAAAAAATCATACTGTAAACACCTGAAAAAGATTATATGAATATAGTGTTTTCAGAGAGATGGGACTTCAACAGCTTCCACAGTATAAGTACCTAAGAGGTCTAAAACTAATATGATATTGTATTTCAATGATAGTTGAATTTTTGAAAAAGTACATAAGAGGAGATGTGAGAACAGAAACCATGTGTGATGTTTGCATTTCCCACAAGGCCTATAACTTTAACATTGTATGTGCTTAATAAATTACATTTTTAAAAAAATTACATGTATTAATTGCTCTATCACAGTTCCTTTTCATTACTCCTGGGGGGGGGGCAAGAACTCTACCCACTCAATCTGTCACAATCTCTTTCCACTCCTGTCCTCACTCTTCATTTCTATTTAACAGTGATGATTTTTCCTGCTTGCAAAGAATTTATGTGCTAAGGAAATCAGATGGATACATAGCTACCTTTTCTGTAGGATTAGCAATAAAAAGAGGAAAGAGGAAAAAGAGGGTCACAGCAATTACCAAGCATTTAGCTTCAGTAATTTCCACAGCTTCATTATTGCCACATTATGTACAAATACACCTACCAGACATTTTTTTAAACTAGGTACCAGAAACCTGAATTAATGAAGATATTGTTACTGATATTATATAAATAGATAATGTTCAGCTTTGTTTTGGTAATAGGGACAGAATATAAATTCAGTTCATAAATGCAAAATCAAATTGTTTCAGAATTCCTGTTCCTGAATAAATCATGTTTAATTTTGTGTCTTCGAGTTTGAGAGAAAAACCATGCCCTGGCATTTTTCAAACAGGCCTTATGTGAAGACCTCAGTGCTGTAGGGAAGAATGTTTTAGCTCCATTTACTTCCAATCCTAAAAGGCATAAATGGCAAAATGAAGAAAAATGGTTGGTAGGTCAAGCTAAAAAGGTGACTCATATTAATAGTCTTATAAATGAGACTTTCCATATCAAGTGTTTTGGCACAGCTTTCTAAATATATTCATAATACAGACTTCTACTCAAATTAGAAAGAAATACATCTTTCCCCATACTATATCC
The DNA here is from genome assembly GCF_902655055.1 of Lutra lutra. Taxonomy (NCBI): domain Eukaryota; kingdom Metazoa; phylum Chordata; class Mammalia; order Carnivora; family Mustelidae; genus Lutra; species Lutra lutra. The sequence continues at coordinate 84,611,785 of NC_062287.1, read as the reverse complement.
TTTATTAAAGAAAATGTGTCAACCAAAGACATGGCGATGACTGGTAGCATCACACTTAGTCGTCCTATTAAAATGCCAAGAGCATGCAAGCAATTTAACACACCAACTCAGAGATAATTTTTTCCCTTATTTATTAAGTGAAGAGTGTGTCTTCAATGGTCTGGTGTGAATCCTTCATAATAAATTTTTCAGGAGGTTCTACAAAAGAGGTGCCTGGGTGGGTCAGTCGGTTAAGTGCCTTCCTTTGGCTCAGGTCATGATCTCAGGGTCCCATGATTGAACCCTGCTCAGCAGGGAGTCTGCTTCTCCCTCTACCTTGCCCCGCCACCCTACTCATGCTCTGTCTCTGTCTCTCTCTCTTAAACAAATAAAACCTTAAAAAGAAAAAAGAGGTTCCACATTGATCTTGTTGTACTGTTTACTTATATTAAAAAAGCAGTATCAGTGACTTTACTTTCTCCAATGCAGTAACCAGACTGATAAACTGCTAACAGTATATCCATGCTGGATATCTCTAAAGGTCACACTTTGGTTTGTTTTTATGGTCATATACTACATCCCTTAGGTCAAAGGATATCTTAAATAAGTTGCAGCCTAACAGCATTTCTAAGAAATCCTCCAGTTGGGTTAAATGAAGTAACAATGAGCTACTTAATACATAATCAAAAGAACTGAGAAGTAAGAATAGCACATTATATTGTGTACTAGGAATTCCAAACATATTTGGTGTATTTAAAGAAATATTTTCAGGTATTTTCTTTTACATAATTCATATCTATACCTAGAAAGGTTTGACCATTAAAATAGTATAGTTTGTTACGATAACTGATAACAGGATGAGAGTTCATGCATCAAAAACATGACTTATCAAAAGCTACTGCCATATCATGATAGTTTTATTAATTTCTGGCTTTTAGTCTTCCACCCTTAACAGAATATCATCAGTTCATATGGAAACCATTTGAGAACATGTTATTAGAATTGTATGTAAATGAACTATGCATGTAATGGCTGTTTGATTGAATTATTACTTCTAATTCACAGATGGTTAATAAAAGTAATTTCTGAGGAGTTTTATGTAGATTTACATAGTAACAGAATAAACACCATTTATAACAAATGCCATTAAAACAAAATTCCCTTACAACAAAAGACTTTAAAGTCCCAAATGATGGCTTATATATTTGTGAAAGTAATACTGATATGACTTCAATGTAACAAAACAACTTGTATAGTCCCTTAGAGACTTCTGCAACAGAGAAGCCCTTTATTGACTCATGTAGTAACAGTGAGATGAGTATAGGGTACACTTATGCTGGCTCCATCACCATTAATTACTTAAAACTGGGTCCAGTTGAGTAGGCTGGTGAAGGCCCTGGAGTGATCTCCAGAGGTATCTCAAGGTCTTCCTATCTGTATCCAAATTTAGGGTTGAAGAGTTCCGTATTTATAGTCATCAGCCTCATCCCTGCAACCTACCCATCTCACCCACCTTTTATGTCCCCATCAGAAAAACGAAAATGAATACTAAGTAGCTGAAAGACAGTCCCTGCTTAAAACAAAGTTCTTGGAGTGAAATGATGGTAAAATTGTAGCAGACCTAGAACTTAATGACCTATATTAGCAGCCTGAAGCCAAACCTTAGGTCACATGACTACTCCAGAGGTTCACAGAATTTACTATGCAGCAGAGTCAGGGGAAGAGACATGCTTTTCACAGTAAGTCTTGTTGCTTTCTATTCTTTGATACTGCAACCATTATTCACTGGGGAGCTCAATGTGCCATTAGAAAGGCTGTTATGAGAATATGTGTTTCGGGCTATTGAGGTTGAGTTAATCTGCACCTGCGTACACATATGTGTCAGTGAAGGTTATTAGGTGTTAGACTAGGCTAGGCACTTGTTACATGCCTTTTAGTCTAACTGGAATAAAGCGGGGGGGGGGGGATATCTTGTTTATAAGGACATAAAATCTTATATCTCAATTTAGTGAGCTATTATCTAAAATGTATTATATCTATGAAATCACGTATAATCTAGGATGTTTACTTTTAATGACTGATAATGTGTGATAATTTTCTTTCAGTGGTTTAAGTAATATGAAATGAATAATTGCATACTTCCCACTGTAAATCTTTAATACTTTCCAATGGCACAAGGCTAGTTAAATTATTTCTGTTCTCAGTCTTGCACGTTAGATGAGCTATGAAATTCACCTTTTAAGTTCTGTTTGCTAGTGTAGACACTAAAAAATTAATTTATTATTTTACAAAAGGCTTTTTTTTTTTTTTTTTTGACAGACAGATCACAAGTAGGCAGAGAGGCAGGCAGAGAGAGAGAGGAGGAAGAGGCAGGCTCCCTGCTGAACAGAGAGCCCGATGTGGGACTTGATCCCAGGACCCTGGGATCATGACCTGAGCCGAAGGCAGAGGCTTTAACCACTGAGCCACCCAGGTGCCCCTTACAAAAGGCTTCTAAGTGGATAGCTGTGATTCCATGTGTATATGAGCAAAGAAACCATTTAACTAACTTTTATGGTTTTATTTTGAAAATTAGGCTGATGTGTAAGGAAACTAAGGCCCTTTACTTTCTGTTTGAAATCTTTAATTATAAGCATTATACATTTGAAAGGCATCCTAAATTAGCTATTATCTTAGCCCTACCTTTATTTACTTTTACATAATTATCCTGGTGAAAGATATAATTATGGCATTATACAAAATTACTAACCCATTTTTTAAAATTTTTCCTAAGTGATAAACACAATACATATGGATTAAGGCAATAAATCTCCAACAAAAATAGCTAGGATTTAATTGAAAAGTGGAAACTAGAATTCCTATTTCTTGGTTAAAAAAAAAAACCACCTTATGAAAGAGTATTTGGGGGGAAATAATGAACAAATCTTAAGATATAATTACAAATTTCTAATTATATAAAAAATGTTTATTTTAATGCCCAATTTAGAGAAGAAAAACTGAGAACCATGTCTTTTAACACCATGGGAAAAGCAAAAGGGTCTCTTCGCTTGAATTTTTCATTTTGTATTATTGTGGTGTGTCAGGGTGACAGAATCACAATGTGACATTTTTATCCTCATCTTTGATGTCTGCAGCATAAAATTATTACTCTTAGAGCGATGAGAAGGAGTGTCTTATTTAGAAAACAATGAGGCTTATTATACAATAATTGGAAGGAGAAATCATCTTCCGTAACTAGCAGAGTGGCTCCCAATCCTCTAAAGGAATGGTAAAAGAAGATGGCCAAGACATAACCCTTCCAAACTTAATTTTAAACAATGATCCAAATTATCATAAAATAATTAATCATGTTTCACTCAAGTGATAATAGATATAAATGTCAATTGACTAGGAACAATGAGTATGTAGGCCCATGGGATATTACTATCCAGTGTTATCAAGATGTTATCAACTTGGCACCTCCCCTCTATTTCAAGGGTATATTTTAAATGCTCAGTTGGTTTGGCTTTAATTAGTCATCCTGATGGGTATTCATACCCAATCTTTACCATATGTCTATAGAGGTAAGAGGAAGAGATGACAGACAGGTTAAAAAAAAGGCATTTAAATTTGAATTAAATTATTCGATAGTGTTTTAATACACTAAAAGCCAAAGTTTCTCATGATAAAGGAGAGTTTTACATATGCCAAAGATTTAGAAGGAAATCAATATAATGGTAGGGAAGAGACCTTGGAGTGGAGAAGGAGCTAGCAAAATCTTCAAGGAGGAAAGATCAAGTTACATATCAAAGTCGTTTTTTTTTTTTTTTAAGTTTTAGGTCGATATGGAGAAGCATTCCCAACCTTAAAGACAAGAAACAGTTGGTTAATTAGAGAACACTGAAACAGGCTGCTATGGCTACTATGCCAGGACCTGCATTTGGGCTTTGAGAATTGATTAGGTAATAATTATAATAATAATTATTATTAGGTAATAATCAATTTAATGCTCTTCCTCAAAGAGCAGACAACTCAGATACACATGGAGAGTTAAAGATGTAGTCAGGTTACAACACTCTACCTATACTCAACAATAACGTATTATAAAAGTAAAAACTGGTTAAGAGGGTAGATCTCGTGTTAAGCGTTTTTTTTTAAAGGATTTTATTTACTTATTTATTTATGAGAGAGATCGAGAGAGAGAGAGAGAGAGAGAGAGAAGAGAAGAGAAGCAGAGGGAGAGGGAGAAAGAATCTGAAGCAGACTCAGTGCTGAGTGCAGAGTCCAACATGGGGCGTGATCTCAGAACCCCGAGGTCATGACCTGAGCTGAAACCAAGAGTTGGACACTCAACAGACGGAGACACACAGGCACCCCTCATGTTAAGTGTTCATATGACAATTAAAAAAGAGAGAGATGTAGTCAGATATTTAGCAGATATATGATTATATTTAGCAGATGTAATATTTTCCGCATATTATTAGTTTTTTCATTCAACAAATATTTACTAACCCCCTACTGTGTGCTACATCCTGTGTTAGGGGCTGCGGAAGCATTAGTAAACAAGAACATGCCATGATTTCTGCCACCAGCTTATGGTACAATAGACAGATACATCAAGGAAACAAAAAATTAAAATAATGTTTGTAAAAGTGCGAAAATAGAGGTAATTTACAAGATACTCTAGGAGTATAGAGGTAGTCTACCTGACCTGGTTTTGGAGAATTAGGATAGACATTTTAGAGGAAGTGACATCTAACTAAAGGAGGAATAAGACTGATCTGGCAAGAATACTTGGAAGAAAGGGGAAATATGTTTGGCATTTACAAAAGACTTGGAAGTAACAAAATGGGCCACTGTGGGGCCTGCAGATCTAAAAGTCAGACTGCAACTTGGAGTTCAGGAGGGAGATGGGCTAGAGAGGTTGCCAGAGGCAAGCACTGGACTAGATTAAAAATTTACCTAAAAGCACCTCCATAAATATTTGAACTAATTAATAAAAATCTACAGTTATTCTGGCTCTCACATAGTTAAGTCCTTGAAACTTCAAGTGACTCAGCATGTACATTATATTGAAATAACAAACATTTCATCCTAGGTTAAGATATTAAAAATCTCACAGAACTTCTCACATTTCTCTCTATGGGACTCTTACACACACACACACAAACACACGCACATGGCCCCAAAGTAAATCTCACCCCAACTTTTAAAGCAAAGATGAGGGAATTATTGTAGTGGGAAGGAACTATTCCTTCTTGATACAAACAAGCGACTTGAGTGTTGTCAATCATTTAATTAAAAATCATCTGTAGGCACAATAATTTTATCTTATATCATGGTATTAAGACTTTTTTCAGGATAATTTTATATTACATTTACTAAGAGGAATGAACGTTTTATTTTCTTTTCTTGTCATAGTTTTAATAAGATTCAATGATGTACCATGCTCAGGCATATAAGTATATTTTTAAAAAATGTTGAACAAAAGGTTATATTAAAACCCAAAACAAAAAGTATAATTATTTAAATATTACACAAAACATCATTTCAATTTGCTTGTTTTCTAAATTTAAAATAAACATTCTGCTTTCCAAATGAAGCAATTACTTTTTCAGATCATAACTATTCAATAATTACCATTTTTAAATTTTTGAATATTTACTGTAAAGCAATGTAGTATCAACTTTTCTGATTAGAAAATAGATGCTTGTGGGAAAAATGGAAGCAATTTTATTTAACAAAATGTGCAGATGCATCCTATAATAAAAAAGTACATTTAATGATCATATAATTAGATGGGAGGAGTAAGTGGGTATGATAAGATGAATGGATCACAGCTTTTACTGCCTAAGTTAAAATTTAACAAAAATTAAGGCTACCTACCATTAGAATTGCTATATAAGTTAGACTTTTTTCATTTTGTTGCTTTGAAATAAAGTATATAGTTTATTAATTACTTTGATAGTACTCCCTTTTCTTCAGAAATACATGTCATAAAATATATTATGCAGCTCACTGGTAGAAATTACACAGTTGGAATTAAAAATGTGGAAATAGGGACACCTGGGTGGCTCAGTGGTTAAAGCCTCTGGCTTCGGCTCAGGTCATGATCTCAGTGTCCTGGGATAGAGCCCTGCATGGGGCTCCCTGCTCGGCAAGGAGCCTGTTTCCCCCACTGCAACCCCCCCACCTCCACCTGCCCCTCTGCCTACTTGTGATCTTTTTCTGTCAAATAAATAAATAAAATCTTTTAAGAAATGTGGAAATAGATAAACAGTTTACTTTGACACTTTTTTCAGGATACTTTAGGTGATGTTACTGAAATCTCATATGACTCACTTGTAAAGTGTGTTTATTTCAACTTGTATTAGTTGAAATAAAAACAATAGAGAAAATAATAAAAATTAAATTTTATATTTGTTAAAAATAATTTATATTGCATTAAAAATATGAGTGTTTCATTGACTATATTGACTAAATAATTATTTAATACTCTAACATTTATAAAAATATCCAAATAAAGTTGATGGTTATTTGACATGTTACTTTAGAAAGGCTCGGTGCAACACATTGTGATTATATTCCCGCTTCATAAGATTATAGAAAAAATTGCCCTTATTAAAAGGAATCTTTCCAAGGGAATAATACACTTTAATTAAAAATAATAGACAATTAGGAATAAACTTATTAAGTGATTGCTCTGATAAGCTAATTGGTCAAACTTTGCAGGCCATCTGAGTATCTTTAGATAGAGTCACATTTTGACAATCCAGGACAGGTTAAAAAAGATAGCATTTTCAAGAGGTGTGGGGGTGGGAGGTTGGGGGAACCAGGTGGTGGGTATTAGAGAGGGCATGGATTGCATGGAGCACTGGGTGTGTTACAAAAACAATGAATACTGTTATGCTGAAAATAAATTTAAAAAAAAGATTAAAAAAATAATAAATTAAAAAAATGGCAAAAAAAAAGAGATAGCATTTTATTACAACTTCTATATGCGGTCTTTGAAAAACCATTTTAATATCCAAATGCCTTTGTTTAAATCATCTCAATCTCTTCTTTTACAATTTAAACCTCATATTCACTTTGTTCTGCATGTTTGTTGTTAAAATTAGCCTAATGATTAAACCCTCTATATACATTCTCGAAAATTACTTTAGATTTCTCGTTTCTCTAAGATATTAATAGTAAGCCCTTTAACATCTCCTTGTCCATCATCTCAAAATATTTGATAATTTCTGATTTCAAAGGAATCACAAAAAGAATATAGGGCAGTAAGGAAGTTTATTTTAAGGTCTACATAAGGAATCTTTATCAAAAAATTAAAATATTTTTGCTACAGTGCTCAACTTATTATTCTTTTCAAATCTATTTTTTATCTTTAAGATAAATTTGGAAACTTGTTTTGAAAAATACTTTTATGTTAAAATGAGAAAACTAAACCCTTCTTAAAAACATTTTTTGTAATATGGAAATTTATTGAGATGGTTCAAGAACTGGTAAATTCTGGTAGGAGTCAAAATACAAACAGGAACTCTTTGATTTTTGACGATTGTGATATATAGATAAGAGAACATTTCAGAAAGCACAGATTTTTTTTTTTTTTTTTTAATGACCATGATTTTTAACTTCATGTGAAGCTAACCTATAGGTAGTACTTGTAAGGGCGGAAAATGTTCACCAAATATTTTTGGGTTAAAAAAATATTTGTAGTATGAAAGCAATCCCAAATGAAAATTGGAAAAATTAGAGAAAGAAAGAGAAATCTCTCCCTTCTGCTACAGGCATAGTTTAAGTCTTGTTTCACAAATAAAAGGACCCTCACTAACATATGGAGTAGTTGCCATGTCCTCCCAGGGATGGTCTGTAGCTATGTTCACCTCAGGCTCATCAAGAAGAGGTGAACTGTCAAATATAATTTCAGTCATAGGGTGGTTTGGTTGAGACAGATTAGTGGTATGCAATCATGATAGATAGTTTATCCTAGTTCCAAAATGCCACTTGGGAAATCTTGAACTCAAATGAACAGAGACTCAGTCATTATTAGTGTCAAAAAGGTATACAGAGACAAAATTTGGTTGGCAGCACGAAAGATGAATCAAGGCGAAAAAGTGGCCAATTGCACGTTCCAAATAGAAATTGAGAGGCATATTACAGTTTGGAAACACTTTAAATAGCAGAAAAGTCATACATTATTAGTTGTTCATCGATTCATATTTAAAACATGTTCCTCTAAAGTAATATATTTTTAGAAAGACAATATAAATTACATGTATTCTCTTGTTTCAAAATCTTTATTCTCACTGAGATGCAGAATAAAGAGGCCCCTCTTAGATACAGAATTAAGACAGTAAGATCTTTCTAAAAATTTACATAATTCTTACTCTCTTTCTTTCAGATGAAAATTCCAAGAAATCAGACTTTTTAAGAGAAAAATGGGTTTTGTGGAAATATATTAACATTTAACTTTTACATAATTTGATGATTTTCTTAGGAAGAAATCAGGATATACTAAGGGCATAAACTTAGAATGTGGAAGAACTTAATGCAAAGAACCGTCCAAATATTTTCTAAACACTGGAGAATATACATTTATAAATTGTAAAATATATTATTCTATTAGCAAACACAAACTTTGGTATCTTTAAACCACCCCCCCAACCCAAGTGAATATCCACAAAAAGAATGTCCTCAAGTGTCACTGCCTGAAGTGATATGCTCTGACAAATCTAACAGCTCTTTCTGTGTCATTCCTAATGCACTTGTCACTCAGTATTATCCATCCTCATTAATGACAATGGGAAAGTTTATCTTGGGAACACGTTTTAAATCATCTACTCTTTACAATGGGACCATGAAATCTCTTACAAAACATGAGGCGGGAACTACTCTGACAACAAAACCCCTTCCTGGCAGCTTTATTCTTAATTCCTGTTCAAGGAGTAATCTGTTTATTATAAAATCATACAGAACAATATATTAAACAGAATTTGAAACAAGAATAGCTAGTGTGATTTTCAAGCTTACAAGTATTTTTACAACATTTTTATTAGGCTGAAAACACTAAGTTGAGTCCTTTTTGTGTGGTTTCATGCAATCTTCTTTTCTATTCTACATTATAAACACCTTTGAGAAGGATTGGTTTTAGCTAATTTTAAAACAATTTACAAAGGCCAAAGACATTAATCTTTACTTAATTATTTAGAAAATAATAGTGGGCATTAAAAGCAATTTTGAGTAGAACTTTCCTCACATGTTTAAATTTTCTAACTAAAATGGCAGAAGATTCCAATTCAAGTCTCACACAGCTTAAAAATATTCTGACCAGCCTCCAAGTTACTTTTACTATATTTATATTTTAAGCTTTAACGTGCTCTTATTTCTTTGCTTAAGAAATTCCTATAGTTGAAAAAAAAATGAAGTGAAAAATAAGGAAGAATTCTTGATCCATAGCAGCCACTCAAGCCTTCTGTTTTAATTTGGCTATCAATTACAGTGTGGATAATGAGCAGTTAATCTTTCTTTGGTATACTTCTGCTGATAAAATCAAAACTTGTTAGAAATATATCCTTATGCTTCCTATTATTCAGTCATTAAAATTTTAATGCTACATTTTGATTAATTTACTTATGGTAAAATTATCTTAAATAGATTACAATAAATTTGAAAAATCACACTTAGTGTTGATTTTCTCCCTTTTAATCATCTGAAGCTCATTTGTGAATTCAAACATGCTAAAAACAAAAATACTGATTTTTAATATTTAAATTTCATGGACCTGTAATTCATGAAGACTTTTTAGCCTTGGAATTCAAGTCTATTAACACCTTATTTAAAAACAAAAAATAAAAGTTTCCTTTAAAGGATACTCTAAAGATTATATGTGCTTCAAGTTTAAGATTGTGAGTTAAATGTACATAAATAGCATAAGATGGTTAATTTAATTTATAATGTTTTGTAAAAGAAATATAAAATTTTAGGAAAAATAAGAAGATGTACATGTAAATTAGAATTGTTTCTCATATATTAGGTGTTTATTAGGAAGCCCAAAATAGCAATTAATGTGTGGCTTCAGAAAGCACAGTTAGTACTAATGTGATGGGTGGGAAGTTGCTTTAGCATCTGAAAGAATGTTCTAGCAGCTGTAGTTGGTAGAGAATGAAATGGGGTGCCTCCAAGAAAGTGGGTTCCTCATGAATACAGAGAGGCTGTGTGAGAAAATATATGCCTACAATAAGAAGCTGGCTTTGAAGCACGATAAGCTCCCTTCTGATTTTAGCATTTTAAGAAATCTAGGTTATTTTCTCAAAGAGACACACCTGCATTATTAATTCAGAAAGTGCAAACTACACATTAAATGATTATATGAGTTTATTATTACTCAAAGCGTAAAGACTATCAATCATATCCTCTAAATGACAGCTCTTTCAGTAAAGTTTTGTTTAAATTATGTAGTGTTCTAAAGTAGTGGTTCTTATTTATAGCAAACTTTCTCTGTAAATGACCAGGTAGTAAATATTTTTTGGCCTTGCGTGCCATAAGATGTCAGCTTAGTGATGCAGTGTGAAAGCAGCCATAGACAATTCATAAACAAATAGGCCTGGCTGTGTTCCAAACAAAGTTTATTTAAAAAAAACAGTGAGGCTGCATTTGGCCCATAGGTCATAGTCTGTGAACTTCATGTTTTAAAGCATCAGGGGCAACATTGGCTTAATAATGTTTTTACTTAGGTATTTTTATGTGAACCAAACCATAAGAATCTTTCCAATAAAATGATGGGAATGTTGTAATATTTGAGTGCTAAAGCAAAGAAATGGCTCATATTTATGGTACTATGAAGAGTAAATCACACTTCCAAAATATCTTTACATGTACTCTTTCTGTTTCTTGAGTAAATTACACATTAAGTCAATAGAACCTATGAAGGAAATGCATTCAGCTATAAATTATGCACTGTTTCCCAGGAGGAAATTCTTAAGAAGCCAAACTAAAGAATTAGGCTGGGACTTGTCAGCTCTATGTATACAAAGAGATCAGTGGGATCATTCTTCAATAATGATATTTCTGATGATTTATTATTACAGAAGTGATATTAGCTGCCTTATTACCAATGTGCATTTAAATCTGAACTTAACCAAAATGTTGTATTTATCTTCTATTGTACATAATTATTTCATGCTTAACTCCTGAGTCTCATGAATCTTTTGTAATATTTTTCTGTTAAAAGCCATATAGGCAATAAAATCCACTCCATTGGCCCAAGAAGACCAGGGATATTAACAGGCAATTACTAGGTCAAAGGGGATTAGAAGGTATAGGTACTTTAAACCCAAGAATCCGAACTGATTCCTGTCAGCTCTAGGCAACTTTTACAAATTTGGAAAATTTATTATAAAATCTTTTAAGATGAAGCATTCAAAATAATTTTCAAATGGCAATAAAATGACAGTAAGGAAGTAATGATTCAAATAGAGTATCTATCACTTTTTGGTAACTAAAAATTATGTATTTCCTCACTTTCTATCTGATAATTCTGAAGAATACAGCTTGACTTCATTTCGGTAATAATGGTTCAACGTATTATTAGCTGATTTTGAAATAATTTTTTGTTGAAGTATGACTGGTACACAATATCCTACTAGTTTCAGGTGTATATCATTGTGATTTGATATTTTTATACATTATGAAATGATCCCCATGATGTCTAGTTACCATCTGTCACCAAACAGTTATTATATTAGTGACTATGTTCCTATGCTATACATTATAAACCCCATGACTTCTTTCTTTTTATAACTGGAAGTCTGTACCTCCTAATCCCCTTTCCCTACTTCTCCTGCTCTCCCAACCCTCCCCTGTCTGATAACCAACAGTTTTTTTCTTGTATCTATGAGTCTACATTTTGTTTTGTTTGTTCATTTGTTTTGTTTTTTAGATTCCACATATAAGTGAAATCATATGGTATTTGATTTTCTCTCACTTATTTCATTAACATAATGCCTTGTAGGTCCATCCGTATTGTTGCAAATGGATCAGCTGCTGTTTTGAAGGTTATTTCATTTATTTGAGACCTTAGAAGTAGATTAACCATTTATGCAAACTGTATTAGCATTATCAGACTATTGCATATAATCTGAAATGGTGAGATTTTATTATTTACTATTTTTTAAAGATTTTATTTATTTAAGAGAGAGAGAGACTGAGAGTGAGCATGAGCAAGAAGCAGACTCCCTGCTGAGCAGGGACCCCCCCCCCAATGTGGGACTCGATCCCAGGCCCCTGCAATCATGACCTGAGCAGAAAGCAGCTGCTTGACTGACTGAGCCACCCAGATGCCTCATAAATGGTGAGAGTCATGCGAATATGTTTTGAGCACTGTCAAAAAGACATTCACTCATTCATTCATTCATTCATTCAATATTTTTTGAGCACATACATGATCAGGCACTGAACTAGGAAGAGGGGAATATGGTGATGAGTAAAACAGACATAAGGTTAAAGCATTTATGCCCTTAAATGAACCATGTTTTCCCAAAGCTTTGGTATTTTATGTAAGAGGCTTAAGCATGATTACGACGTTTTCACTATTCTAAGGAAGTATGGCAGTAAAGCCAAACAAAACATTGTGAAGAGTGGACAGTCGAGAGCTAAACAACAAGCAGAGATTACTAAGATCAGGGATATTCTCGGCTGCTTGCATCATGTTTGCCCTTAATGACTGGCCTTAGTATTTTTTTTTTAAAGATTTTATTTATTTATTTATTTGGCAGACAAGTAGGCAGAGAGGCAGGCAGAGAAAGAGAGGGAAGCAGAGAGCAGAGAGCCCGATGTGGGGCTCGATCCCAGGATCCTGGGATCATGACCTGAGCCGAAAGCAGAGGCTTTAACCCACTGAGCCACCCAGGCGTCCCATGACCTTAGTATTTTTCTATAAAAATCAGTTCTACAGGTTTTTGAAGGGTAATTTATCATTATTCATTTGATTCTTGACTCAAACCCATTATTAAATTACTTTTATTTGATCCAGATTTGATTTGGCACTGGCTACAAATTTAAATTTTTCAATAGTACCCAGCAAACTCCAAAACAATTAGGGGTGTATAGTTGTGTATCTGAATGGCCAAATTCAGAGGAATGAATCTAGAAAGTGCTGGACAAATTTATTATTAATTTGATTTTGAGAACAAAAAATGATTTACACATCTTATATTTGTGTGTGTATGTGTATGTGTGTATACATACAAAACATAAAATCTAAATGTAGTAAAATTACTGTAAGGTACAAAATATTTTAATCACTAGTTTTATTGTTATCCTAAAATCTTAATTTATTGAAAAATCAGGTGAGTGAATTCATTCAGCACGGATCATTCCTAATACTTTATCTGCACCACCATTTGTCTCCCTCAGCGCATTGGCAAGGCTCTGAAAAGTAATGTAAATAAATCACTGTCTAGTTTGATTACTTTTTCCTACCTATCCCTTACAAATTTTGGACTTCAATACAGAAAAAAATGGAGTATATACATCTTAGGCATTTAAAAATATGCTAGCTTTATGGTAAAGAACATTTGAACACTGCCGCTGTGCTATGCTTTTCTATATCTGGATGTGATCCAGGTATCTAAACAACTGTGTGCTTATGTGCAGGTTTCCTTAAAAACTAGCTACATGTTTTAGTAATTTTCTATAATTATATCAAGAATATAGCACTAGTGCATTTGGTTTTGCTCAGTATCTTAGCAATCTGTTTGTAAAAATATTAATAAACTAGTATTGTGTTAGCTTTTCCCTTTGCCCACTGAATACAAGAGAAGTTGACCCATTTATTTACAGGCTCAACAAGGGCAATCCATTTCATGCTATAGCACTGACCCTTAACAAAGATCTTGTAAATGAGTAGCCTATTACAATATGTACAAGTGACCTTTAATTGCACCAAGAGGCTTTTTGTGACAAGGGTTTTCAATGCTACACCGTAGCTACAGTATAAGCTGGTAAAACATTTCTTAGGTTGTTGAGAGGATATATCAACAACACATCTCCCTATCAAAAAAAAAAAATATATATATATATATATATATAATTTGAGGCATTTAATAGTCTCTATTATAATAACGCCTTTTAAATGACTACTGATTAGAAGGATAAACTATTTTTCTAATCATGGAAGAATTAAATATTTAGAACTCACATAAAATAATTCATTAACTCATTAAAAATGTAATAAAATACGGCTTCATTTTTAATAAAATGGCCTTTGGAAACAAAAATAGTTATTTCAAACTTGGCACTAGGTTCATTTTATAATAGAAAAATTTAATCTTAGTAAAAGACAACTCTTCCCTGGAATTTTCACAACTTAGAAACGTTTAGGGAATTATCACATATCCAACAAAACATGCCCAAATACTCAAATACATTCCAAAAGTTATTTATATTAAGTAAAGATATTTAAAGCAAAATTTCAATGAAGTATAGGGTCAGATATTACCACTGATTTGCTCAGAAATTTCTGAATGAGTGTAATATATTTTTGACAGTCTCATAAAAAAATGAAACCAAATACTCAATTTCATTAAACCATTCATATTAAGTATCTTATTTCTGGGAGGCTCATGACAAAATGATTTAGTCCGACGCTCTACAACAATGGTGGGCTGACTTGACAGCACCTGACAAAACAGTTCAGTGAACTTCACTAGACCAGATACAAAGAACCTGAACCAGCCACTCTATGAAATGTCCGCTGTGGCATGGAGTTAGGACAGTAATAACTCCGATGAAACTTTACTTTCTACTTAAATAAGAGAACTGCTTTACTAGTTTTGTGGCTAAAAGCATTTCCATTACACCTCAGTTTCTCTTAATTAGTCTCTTAAAAGTTCTATCTTGTAAAAACTAAAAATTTATATTTAATCTCATATTTCCTTAATGAGGAACTTTTTTTTAAAAGATTTTATGTATTTACTTGACAGAAATCACAAGTAGGCAGAGAGGTAGGCAAAGAGAGAGGGGGAGGTAGGCTGCCTGCTGAGCAGAGAGCCCCATGCGGGACTTGATCCCAGGAACCTGAGATCATGACCTGAGCTGAAAGCAGAGGCTTTAACCTACTGAGCCACCCAGGCTCCCCATGAGAAACATTTCTTATACTAAACTGTAGAGACTTTTTTAGTAATATTGAGCAATAAAAAAGGGAAATATTTTGCAATCATAAGATTTATTGCTTAACTTTGCTTAAAGATGGTATTTGAAGTACTTCTAGTAAATGAAACATTTGCAACAGAAAAAGAAATAGGTATTAATATGAATGGATTAAACCTTCATTAGACCAAGTTATGATTAAAAAGGAGGCAAAAAAAGAAATTTTAGAAAACTGAGTTTGTTATTTTACTACCTTATAAATTATATATGCCTTAATTATCTCACAAGATGATGCTTCAAAGATTATATATGTGAAATAATTCAGAAAAAATATAACAACATGGTAACTATGAGCAAATTAGTATTTGCAAAAATACCTGCATGTTGAATGCAAGTGAATACAATAATACAATAATATTACACTGAAACTAAGTTTTGGTACTTCTGAACTGTATCAAAATAATGAACCAAAGCAAGGGAACCCTGTTTCTTTGTATAGAAATATTTTCCCCACATTATGTAGCTAAGATCTAGAAATTCTACAGAAGTGGTTAGTGCTTTAGGGAATGGCTTTATAGTTTGGCATTAATTTTTCTATTAAAATACACCTACCAAATACCAGAAATTAGTAAAAAAAAAAATAAGGAAAAGAACAATCTTGCAATCCTAATGTTATATAAAGGAGAATTTATGGTTAATTCATTCTGAATTTTATAAGGTATTTTATAAAAATAGAGTAGAAATGCTAGGGCACAAGAATTTTTAACATGAATGTTAAAAGATTATATACCAGTGTGTGTGTATATTTTTGTTCTTCTTTATGTCTCACGGCAGAGGCTTTCTGGCTCATGCACTGAAGATGGGATGGCAGGGCATCGTGGGGCATGGTGAGTAGTTGTTGTTTCAGAGCCCAGTCTCTGGTACAAGTGTCATTTCTGTCAGTTATTAACTCTGACCTTGGATAAGTTAGGTTACTTGATCTCTTTGAACCTTAAGTTTCCTCAATTATAAAATGTAGATACTTGTGGTATATAGTAGTTGTGAGATCTCTGAGTAATGCCTAGAAAGCACTTGTGGTAGTCCTAGGACCCTGCTAAAGAGTCAATAAAACTTATTATTTTTAAATCAATAATAATCAACAGAGCTCCCGAACATGTTAACTTTCCAGTGTAACTCTGTACATGGAGTTAAAAGATCTGGATTTAATGCTACCTCTGTGACTTTGAGAAGGTCACATAACTCCTTATATTTCCTCACATTAGAATGTGTGTACTAATCCAATGGCAAGGGCTCCTGTGAGTATCAAATAAGTGTTAGATATGGTAGTGTATGTGAAAGCACCAACACAATGCCGAGAATAAATGAGATACCTGATATATGTTTTTAAATATACTTATGGTAGACATGAATTACTCTAAAAATAGTACTTTAACAATTCAACCAATATTTGTGGAATACCTCCCACATGTGCTTGGGATTTTGCCACAGAAAAGACAGACTATGTTCCTAATCTTGTGAAGATTACAACAAAAAAGGATGAATCATGTTGAAAAATAACAAACTAACTGATAATTAATTGTAGTAATACATGTTACACTAAGAATTAAAATAGGGTACGTGATAGCAGATAACAGAGTGAATACTTCAAATGGGCCAGTCAGGGAAGATCTCTCTAAGGAGACTGAGATATTTAACCTGTGATCAAATGACAAGAAAAAGCCATGAAAGGATGGAGGGATGAACATTCTGGACGTACGCTGTGCAAAGACCTTGAGGAAGGACTAAAGATATTTTGGGTATAAAAGCATACCCAAAGTTACCTATATTAATCACAAAGCTCATGGATACCATATTTATTAGGCTCTAGAATATGTTCTTTCTCTTCTAGGCATTTTGGAGATTATATTAGTAAAATACATGTTCTCACCTTCTACCTGTTGAAATGTGGTAGCCATGACTTGTCACTAGCTTTTCTTTTCTGTTTTTCTATCTTCCTCAGACACCATAAATAGCACATTGTGGGGGGTAGTGGTTTAGGGAATACCATATAAACTGGGTGAGTTCTGCTACAGCAGTTCTACAAACACTTTAAAAAAATCCTTGAAATACTGCAATATGGTTTTCCTGGAACCATACAATAGAATACACACAGAAGTGTTTATATCTGCAAAATTTAGGATAGAAGACAGAGTTTTTTTCCTCTTTGTATCTATCCTTAGATGATGCTGAATCTGTACCATCCTAATTTCAAAAGTGAGATTGCTGGACCATAGGTACCACAGAATCTTTAACAGACTCATGGACTGAAAACTATGTGGCAAGATTCTAAATATCAGACTTTTGCTTTGTGTCACCATCTTGCTGACCATATTCCTAACTAGTATGTAGTATGACTTAGTATAAAAATTTGTGCAATGTGGACCATTAGAGTCTAAATTCAATTTATAAAATGACCATTTTTATATAAAAATTATTCACAGTCAAGGTGTCATAAAATAATTTAAAATACTTCTCAAAGAAAGAGGATTTATTTGATGTGATTTATTGGATGTAACAATGTCTAAGTTTAATATCTCAGCTGTTGATGACCATACAGAAACTTTAAGACCTATAATAGCCAAACATGAATTTACTCTTCCTTGCCAAATGAAGCAATGATGTTCTGCTAGCCCAACTCACAGGAAGCATGTGAAATGAACACAAAAGCACACAGGCCCTATGCTGCCTAAGGGAAAGTCAGCAAGATGGCAGCTTCAATCATTCGGAATAATACTAAAGTAGCCTTAGGCTTTTCTCAGAATGGAAACATGTCACTATTACTGCAATATTCCAACAAATCAGAATGCAGAGAAAAGAACACTTATGCAATCACATCCTGGAAGGGCACTTTACTCAACATTTAAGTGGAAAATAATTATAAAGAAATTTCAGAAAAATTGTCAGTGAAAAAAATGACTCAGGGAAAAATGTTTTTTTCTTTTAATGCACTTAATAGATTTTTAAAAAGCTTACCACTTAGAATTTCCTTTTACATTCTCCTTAAGGAATTATTAATGTAAACACTAATTTTTATGAAGTGGTAAGTGAAAAGTTTGGGATTCAGGCTGCCAGTAAGAAATATTCGTTTTCCCTCTGATACAGTACTATTACTTCGGAAGTTTGATCAAAGGGGATAAAGTTCCCCAACATTTATATAGGAAGTTAAAAAAATGTTTCAAATATTTTGGGAACTTACCTAATCAGTATACTTCTAGCATGTGTCTAGTCATGTAGCCATCTTTGGTCAATCATCAAAAAATCAAAGGCAAATTGGCATGACTCAACCCTAACTTTAATACCGCATGATTGTGTCGTGTAAGCTTGTTTTGTGTGAGAGCTGCTGTGGTTTTAGTAGAGAGATTAACAACCGGACCTAAGCTGGCCTCCAAACCTTGCCCTGCTGATGCCTCCAGCTCTTTGAAGTCTGACCATCATACCTGGCAAAACAACAGTGAGAACCAGGGTGGTGTCAGATCTAATCAAGTTGGTCGCTGCAGCAGAGCTAACTATGGGGTTCACTAATTGGCCCAATTGCGGATTATACCTTTTGCTACAGATTCAAGACAATAATTTAGTTAAATGATGTGTTTTTTTTTTCTTATCTCTTCTAATTAAGATTCCAATGTGGGAAGAAATAGGATTAGACAGAGTCTCAAAACTGTGTTCCCCTTAAGGTGGTATGCACTTTTGATAGGCTCACTACGACATGTGAAATATAAAAGAGCACAGTCTTACCAACTTCTGGAGAGTCCATGAAACCTGTATGACACTACTGGATGTCTACCTTACTTAGGAATTAAAGTGTAAATATGGGGATGGTGATATAACGAATATATTAAGATGTAAACATGTACAAAATGACATTTCCATTGTTAAAGAATGCTAATTTGAATTTACTTTTGACAAGTGATTTGATCTAGATGAACAGATGCATATGTTCCACTTTGATTTTCTTTTGCTAACTGCAGTATATCTGGGAATTGAATATTGCCGTATAGGTATATTGGACTATATGGTCCCTCGTGCTATGACTTAATGCTCTTGAGTCAGACATTTATGTTTCCGTTATTTTTCTTTTTAGTGACATAACTGTTAGTTGACAAGTAAGTTAACCAATCCTCTCCTGTACCTCTAGGTACAGTGAACAGTCCCCTTTCTACTTCCCATTTAAAACCGGAAAGACTATTGGTGCAAAACGTAGGCAAGTAAGGAAACCTAGGACCAAAGATATCAAGCAACTCTACATTGTCCAACATTGTCATAGTGACTACAAGAGTTTATGGTTTTACAATATGTAAAAATTCCAGATAATTCTACCGAATCATATCAAGTATACTGTAGTACTATATAAAGCTGATTTATACTGATGGCATATAATATTTTGGTCTTAATACCTAAGAATGAGTTTTCTAAGTAAGTGCATCAAAAATAGTTGTTACTTAATAAATAGTGGTTTATCAATTCTTCTGTGAGAAAGTTTTTGATGACTGGAGAGGTATTGGAGTCCTGTGTTCTGAATTAGGGGCAAAATATTAAAGACAATCTTGAGTCAACTTAATCTACTTTGATTTTCTGGACTCTCAATATTCATTTAATGTGCAAAACCCACATAAATAAACTATGATAATTACTATTTTTGGACCAATTAAAACCTATGTACGTATTGTTTATCCTTATTTTTGAAAATTTGCTGTTATGATATCATCAAATTAAATGAAGCCACATTTCAAATCCTATCAAATCTTACTTGTTTAGGTATCACAATTACATCATAATGACTAATATAAAGAAAAAATTGGTTAATGATGATCCCAACATCAGAGAAGCAAAAAATTACAAAACTGAAAAACAAAAACAAGTCTAAGTTATTTCAGCTTGGAAGTGAAGCTATGTACCCAAGTTATATTTCTAAAGGAACTTAATGGAGAAGGTAATGTTTATATATCACTTGCCTGGTGCAGTTTATATAATACTTATAGCTGTATTATTTGGACAAATTTCCAGACTCTGTAACTTATCTATCCATATATATATTTCAGCCAGATTTTATACCTGCTAAGTGTATGCTCTGTTCTTAGTTCTGGGATAGATAGGAAGATGAAAAAGATATAGTTTCTATATATTGAGTCTATTATTATATCTTAGTAAAGCCTTTTGTTATAAAATATTCAATTACTATATAGTAAGTATAAATAAGCCAGTAGAGGGCCTGGTACACAATAATGGCTTAATAAATCTTGCTATGATTGAATAAAGGTTATGTGGTAAGGCCAAGGAATAAGTAGTATGTCACGGTTAATCAAATATGCTAGAGAGTTACCATGTACAGTTTATAAGGATTATAAATTTTTAAAGAATTGGAAAGCTATTTTTTTTTTAACCTGAAGCCAGACTGAATCAACCTTAAATTTTCTCTTTTACCTATCCAGAATGCATGCCAGGATTTTAGTGTCATTACTATAGATATGATTCTGCTACGGTTTTTATAGAGGGGTGAATTTATAGAGCTTCATAGCTGACAAACACTAGGTATTAGTAAAAATTTATTGTGATTAGATAAATGCTTCCACTTGAATCTGAATAATACCAATACACAGTCCAAGAAGAGAGAAATATTCTTTTGCCTTTTCCAAATCACTCAGAAAAATTAAAGACTGCTGTTTAAAGCTGCTCTACTTGTTAGAGGCCCTTGGTAGATGTCAGCTAAAAATAAATAAATAAATAAATATTTAGTTTTTGTCTATAAAAAAGAGTATTTAAAAAATCAAAGAAAGGGTACCCTAAAAATAGAGATGAAGGTATTTTCCTGGTTTTTTTTGCTCCTTGTTTCCAACATGCCAACTTTGAGACTATGTGTCTGATAAGAAAATTCTGCCATGTAACAAATCTACCTGTATGGAATCAGAAAACATATCTGCTTTCCCTGCTAAACCACCTTTCTCTTCTAAAAGTAAAACACAGATTCAATGTCTGCTATATTAGGATCTCACACTTTATAGACTAGTAGAGTACACATTTTATTATTTTTATTTTATTATTATTTTTTAGTATCAGTTTAAAAAAACTTTGTTGTGCATATTAAAACAATGTCACTTGATAGATAAATTTTCCCCTAATAAAGGAATCCTCTTGTTTCCAATTTCTACAATATATCACCAAAGACTTGTTATTTGTTTGGTTATGTATTTTATAAGGTACAGTGCTATATTTAAATCATTTAGTCTTATGTGAGCCACATGATTTTACCTTGTTATAATTATACCTATATATGTTTCTGTTAGGTTTGTCTCATTCTTAAACACCAAATTGAATTTTATGGCATGAGTGAATAAATTATTTGGAATGTGCTACAACTATATTTCTATGTATAAAAAAAGATGAAAGTTATAAGCCAAAAAGGTAAAGGATTTGAGCAACTGTATTAAATATTAACTTTTTAAAAACCAACCACCTATTTGTGTTTTCTTTTCAAATATTTCTTCCAAATCACAGGTGATCAATTATAATTGTTCTCTTAGGTTAGAATGCTGGGAATAGAAGAGAGGAAATGGAACAGAAACCTATGTGGTTTATAAAAGATCTCATGTCAGCTCCAGTGGTAAAGTGTAGTGACTACTAGAACCTAAGTTCACTCAAAGGAGAGGTCCCACTTGACATTATTTAGTCCTTTATTTCTATCCCCTCACGCCCAAAAGACGACTCTGTGTGTGTGTGCATATACGTGTTGTGTGCATGTGTGAGAAAGAGAGAGAGTGAGTGAGAGAGTGAGAGAGAATAAACATGATTCACACTACAGTGCTACTTTTTTCTCTGGGTGCAACAGGATTTTCACTAGGGAATCTGTTTGGTTAGTGTGTATGATGATAGACATGATATCTTAGACCTGGTTGTCAGAATACTCATTTGGGAGAAAGGCGTCGTGCAGAGGAAAAAACCCCACATTTTTAATGAAAAACGTTTAAGTTCAACTTAAAAGAAAACGATGAGGCATGCGTTCTTGTGACACTAATTATAACTTTATCCTTCCAAAATTTTTAAGCAAAGTATCACTTAAAAAGGGGTAAATAATAATGGTAAATTTCTCAGTATTGTATCAGAAAAACTGAAACAAAGTTTGAACAATTACAGTGCTGGGTTCCATTTCAATGGTTTCTTCTGAGAACTAAAGCAAATTAGCTCAAGAATCAGTATTTTTACACTCTCGATCTTTTGGCTTTAAGTGGCTTTTGAAGGGAGTATCCCCAGATGAGAAACTTCTAACACTCCTGCCGAGATGACCTGCTTGAAGAACTGGCTGCCTGATTAACTATTAACTGCTCTCAATAGGATTAGATAATTAAGGACATTGATGACCATTAATTAGGAGGAGGGCACATTAATTTGTCACTGGATAGGGCCCTTACAATGATTTATAGGTTAGTGCTACTTGCAAATGTGAAGGGAAAGAGAAAAAGAGAGAGAACCATGAAGTCACCTTATCAAGTGGCCGGCTAAAGAGGGCAGAGGGTCAAAAAAGGGCCAAAGTGGTCACTTAAGGGTGAAGTCCCAAACACCAAAGCAGTGCCAAGCCACATTGACCATCATTTGGTGATGAAGTTAAAAATATGCTAATTTATTGGTGGCAATTCTCTCTTTTTATGGTTTCAAGCAGTTAAGACAAGTGGCCTGCTTAAGAGCTTTTCATTTGAAAAGAGATTAAACAAAATGGTTTGTCAAGGCTGCTTGGCTGTTTTATGTCTTTGTTAAAAAAATTGCACCGACTATACTGATAACTATCACATCACCCAAGAGCCATCTCTCCCTGAGCATTTATTTCGTTAATAAATACATCAACACTAATTGCTTAATAGTGCTATGTTCATTTGCTCTTTAGCAAGATTAAGTTGAAATAAATCTTTTGTACCACTACTTTCTGTCACTACTGCTTGCATAAAGGTCACCAAAAAAGTTTCAGTTTTGTAGAAAATTTGATTAAAGACACTGGTGTAAATTATATTTTGTTTTGTTCAGCACGGAAAGTGGAAAGGTGAATTCACTAATGGTAAAGAAAACTGCTTTTAGAATGTAGATAAGGATCCTCTTTTCTTAGCCATACACAACTATGGGTAGCATTCCCACTCCACACACAAATAATCACAGCTCATTAACATTTAATTAAATATGCTTTTGAAAACCTTGGAAATACGCATGTCATACTTATCATGTAAGTTTGGAGCTTACTTTGAATAGACGCTTAAAACAAAATCATTTTTTACTATACTTGAATGATATGTCACTAAAAGAGGAAAAAATAAGATAGTCTAAAAACATTATTGTGTTACACCAAAAGAACTTAAGAATATTTGCAGGAAACATCTTCTAAGAATTTCATTAAAGTAAAAAAATGTGTGTATATATATATGGATATATATATATACATACATACACACACATACACACACACACAGACCATTTAACCTCAAGTCATGAACTAAAATACAAAAATTCTCTCTTACCTCAATGGTGAATAGCTTCCTTTTTAATTTAAAAGCTAAGTCTTTGACATCGGATACATCATAAATCAAGTTATTAAGCCGAGGAATCTGCCGGATATGAATCAAACCTTGTGAAAAGGAAATTAAAAGAAAACAAAATTTAAAACACTGTCTTAGATGCATAAATTAAGAGTCTTACAGCAGAATCCTGTAAATTTACACACAAGCATCCTCCCCTTTTAAAACTGGAGCTTACTACCAGGAGCAATGAAGCAAATGCTGTGATTATACTCAAGTAATCAAGCAGAATAAGATAAACAGAAATCCTTGTGCGAGGAAAACTAATTGCACTTTGGTACAGAAGTACAGATGTAAAGAGGGATCTTAATACTTGTCAAAACTACAGCCGGTTTGTGTGTGATTTTCTCTTGTATTTACAGTAAGCAAATATGGCTATCACCTTGCATGCTGCCCACGGCACCACTGAGTGATCTTTATTTTATTAAATGCACCAGTAAGCAGCCAGCAAAACACAGCTTATGGGTTACTGATAACCAGTGAAGCACTAATGAAAAGTATTTCATTTTGTACCTTATTAATGACTTGAACAAACCATTGAAGAAAACTACATTTCAGAGCACACTCTAGGATCAAACTTTAACCCCTATGCCATCCCAAGACACTCATTTCTGTGCCATGTTAGACCTTTATGTAGCTGTTATAAGCTTTGTAACAGTGCTAGGTAAACCGTGAGCTTTGGCCTCTTGTCAGCAGAAACACTTGCTAATTTCTTCTGACAAGGGCACTGGATGCCTTTTGTGCAGCTTAATGCCGTTTCTAACTAAACTCATCTGCCACAGATGAAGACATGGAAGATTCTTCAGTGCATCTCTCTGCCTGAAGTGCATCTCTCCGCCTAACTCAGCCCCTATTTAAAAATCATTGTCCCAAAGACATTGATCTCTATATATGGGGGAAGAAAGCAAATCCAAATCTGAACAAATGAGATGCCTCTTATTTAAAGAACTGTTTCTCCAGTATACAGTTCTGTGTGCGTTTGAATGCACAGGAATGTATGTATTCGTTTTAGCTTAACAGGGTAAACCTCTAGGTTCTTAATTTTCAAAATGGTCCCTTCAAAAATAATTCACTGAAATATCTGATTTAATTTATTAAACTTAAAAAAATGCAAAATATGTTATGAAGACAGTTTTTAGGTGCAGATTAAAAATATCTTAAACAGAGCTATTTAGTAAAATACATTAGAAATGAGCACACCGGACTTTCACTTGCACATTCCTCATTTTATCTTGATATGTATGTGCTGGTTTAGTCCTTAAGTCAGGAGGCCTTACACAATGAATGAAATCAGTTTATCTTCTTATTAACAGAAATGTTACTTCTTGTCAAAGCCACTCATTAATCTGTTCATAATGATTTATCGTTTCAGAGATTTCAGCACAAAATATCATGGCCTTTCACCCTTGAAATGTTTTAATCAAAATAACGGTCTTGGAATATAAAAAACAATTTACTAAATTTATTAGGTTATAATACTTACAAATGATACTCAGATATAATTTATTAAGGCAGTATTTAACTTGAGTTGTCTTAAAAGAAAGTGGAAATAAAAACAAATGAAAAAAAGTCATCCAGTTAGGAAACAAATAAGTGCTAGGGATGTAATGTACAGCATGGTGACTATGCTTAACAATAATGTGTTGTATATTTGAAAGTAGCTAAGAGAGGAGATCTTAGACTTCTTGTCACTAGAAAAAAAAATCATTGTGAACTATGTGTGGTAATCTATATTAATGAAACTTAACTCTTGCAATCATTTCACAATATGTATACCTATCACATCATGACTTTGCACACCTTAAACTAATACAATGTGGTATGTCAACTACAGTTTAACAACAAATTAAAAAAAATAGTTTAATCTTAATAGTCCTCTTCCTATAATAGTAACAATAATGGATTAAATAATTATACATGGGGCTAATCTGGGCATATAGCCTACACAGTTATGCAAGTTAATAATCATGAGGTAAATTATGTAGCTTTTGTTCATAGCTTGTATTTTCTAGCCTTCAAAAAATACTTGATTGTTAGATTATACTGTTCTATTTTTTTTTTAAAAGATTGTATGCTGACCCTTCAAAGCAATGGTGGTTCTTATATAAAGTATCTTCTAATTTTTTTTTTTTTTGTAGACTCAGGAATTGTTATAGTCCTGCAATCACAATCTTATATAATCTTCTAGCAGGGTTCAAATAAGCTATTCAGTCTTTACAGGTTTCCATGGAAGTATAGTAGGTCCACAATAACAATAACAGCAATAATTGACATTTACTCAGCATAATAGGTAAAAATCATTCACCATATTCTGTATTTTATTTAGAGCTGAGATGTACAAAATTATTAAACCTTTCCTATTTCAATGATTCTATGTAAGAATCTTTATTTTTTAAAAATCTCCAAATTAACCAAATGACCAAAATATTGCTAAGAACTTCAAAAAATAATTAAAATCTGATTAGTTGACCTGTATTTATACTAGGATCACAATATTATAAAATCTGCTCAAAACTCAAACAACAAAATGAGCAAAGTTCAAATATAATCAAAGATGTTCACTTCATGAAAATGTGACTAACTAGGACTTCTATAACATAATAAATATGAATTTTATTTATCACATAGGTAGGCTTTGTAAAGTGTAAACCACTACACAAAGCTGTTATTAATGGACTTAATATGATATTTATTTCAAGATGGTTAATAAGTACAACTAATTTCATGTCAGCTTTAAATCCCTGGGACAATAAAATTTTTTTCTGACTGAACCATGCCTTAGTACATGGGTTTGACTTATTTCGAGCAGTTACCATAATCCATAGTCTTAATGTAGTTTGGTGATAAGCTGCCATGAAAGAACGGTCAGGAATGGAAAACATTTGACAGATGTATTATAAAATAAAATTCTTGCTACTTGACAGTAGATATTATGACTGGATACAATGCTTCCAGGTAACCCTAGAGGCAACCCAGGATACTCTCTTCTCATTATAAAGGTGCTGCTTACCATGATAATCCTTATATAATGGGTTGGTTTCTCTCTCAGAACCAATGAATGATTCCAGACCAACTACTGTATCTGACAAGTTTGTAACACGAGCAATAACTGCTTTATTCTGTAAAACAAGAAAACAAAACACTCATTTTATGTTTAAAAACATAGTATGTATTCAGTGCCATTATGCCACCTCAGTGAAAATGGTAGAGGAGATAAACTATCAACATAGAGGAGTAATTCAAAGCTGCCACAGGATGAACACTGGATGAAAATATGCACTTAATTGAAAATTCTCGCCCATGTAGGTATGCTATTCTAGTTGGAAGAGCTGAGGGGACATACCTTATTTTTGGTAGAGAACATAAATGATTATTTTTCTTCTGTTTTAAGGGTTGAGGCTACCTTTATCCTCACACACTATTCTTTTTCAAATTACTTTACCCATTAGAAAATCTGACATCGGGATTCAGAAGCAGAAGATAGTACAGTATAATGTGTAAGGCAAGGTCCCACTATCATCTGTCAACTGGGACCAGGTCCCAGCCCTGTAACAGCTGAGGTCCTCTGTGTCATTTCAGAAGCACGGAAGGGTCCAGCTAAGAGACTGCAGCATGGCTAGCTCTGGAGTCTTCTGTTCTCTCCTTCCAGATGCTGCTATTTGGCTCTGGGATAACAATAAAGGCAAAGAAAAGATGGTAGAAGACTAATGCTAGACTAGTACCCTATGCTTTCTTTTCCAACACAACCTGACATGAACCAAAAACATTGCTAAATGATGCATTGTTAAAAAAGGTCATATTTTAAGTAGTGAAGGTTCTAAAATGCCCAGAATTTCATGGCTATAAAAAAATCATTAAAAATATAATCATTAAATACCCTATAGGTTCTCTTGAATTGTTTTATTTAATGGAAATTCAGTATTTCTTTTAGCCCCTGACAGAGTGATAGGTCAGCAAGTGTTTTGTACGTTATAACATCTTTCGTGTGTTATAACATTTTTGCTCTCAAGTTCTAGGTAAGTTGAAAAAAATAGTTCTTTGTAAAATTTTCTAATTTTGAAACTCCCATTTTATACCCTGGTAATATCTACCAGTTTAAAAATAATCTTTAGAAAAGGATGGGAAATGTAAAACAGTTAAGAAAATTTTAGTTTGATCCTATGACCCCTGTTAGAGGAAAGTCTAATGAAAGTGAATGAAACACATTCACTTTCTGAAAACATGATTGACTACTGAGCTTACTGGTATTCCTCTGTTTCTTAAGTCCTCTAGTAGAGATTGCATAAGAATGAAAAACAAAAGAAAACTGGTCAATGTTATCTGACTCAGTCTGAAATACATAGTAGCTTCTGTCACTAAACATTATGCTGAAATGACTGGTTAACTCATACCTAGGGCAGTATTTGGAACTCCTCTGTAAGTAGAAATGTGTGTTGTATAAAGAATGTTTTGGCCTTTGAATCAGTGCTCTTAAAAGGAACCAGTAAAAATAGTTATCCTTAATTGGCTTTAATACTCTTAATCACGTGGGTACCAAGTGTAGAAAAACAAACATAATTTGAAAATGCCTATTTTTTTCTAAGGCAATTTTTCATTCAATGGTGAGAAAATAATACAGATTGATTCCTTACTTTCAGTTCTATGCCACAGGGGATGGTCCTACTCCATGAATAACAGGGGCTTCAGAGGCCATAAACAAGTTCCTCTCAATATTTCTTTAGCCAAAGACCATTATATCAAACTCATCCAGGTTGGGTTTCAGCCAGTTATTCTTCACCCAAACAAAAATGTCTGCCAGACATTCCAACAGCTGGGAGACAGTTCACAATGAGTCAACTTGAAAATGATTCATTGTGCTGAGTACTGAACAATGTTGGGGTGGGGGTGGGGTGTGGCTGGGTTGGTTGTAGAGGGTGAGAACAAGTGGGAGATGAAGAATAACCATGTGGTTCTCCCATGAAGAAGAATCTTAGATAACAACCAGCAGGCTCTTATCATTTCATTTTTAGGATAAACTCAACTGGGAAGAGTACTCCTGTCATGGACCCTCAGATGAACAAGCACTTTATAAAGGCTACTGACAATATTTCTTAATCAAAAGGTCAGATTTCCTTTTATCTATAAATAAAAGACTAAGCCTTTGTATCTAAATATCTGAATCTAAAATGATAAAAGTTAGTTTTTGTTAGAACTCTACTATTCAGATATGTAGTGATATAAGCTAGGGCTTTTTCAATTATTTTAATAATAGAAGTTGTAAGGTTTAAGGATGGAATTAGTCTTCCATTCAAGTAGTATATAAGCAAGGTCCTGTATATTTAAATGGACACCCTGACATTCAAAGAAGGTTTCTTTCTTTAACCTTAAAATTTACTAATAAACCACTTAACACGCTGTAACATCTGTCAACATTATAAATCTTTTTAGGGTAATTTATGGGAGATTTTAAAAAATCAATCCTCCACTTGGTGGAGAAAAACTAATGAATTCCAAAATAAAAGATACAGGCTGGGTTTAGAAATCTCAGAAACTCATTCATATATTTAATTTATTGTGTTTCTAAGCTCTATCAGTTTATACTATAGTTATTAATTACAAACTGTATTTGATTTTAAAAGCTTTGATGAAGTATTAGAGCAAGAAAAAAGTTTTAATCATTACCACAAAATAAGTTATGTTTAACAATGACCTTACTGCTTTCTGCACAGCAGTTTTGAAAGTAGTTTATGTAATGTGGCAAACTAGATGGTGAAAGTTGACAGATACTAAAAAAATGTCTATAGAATAAAAAGCACTGGAAATTATATAAGAATTACATCTAAGTTTCTGAGATAATCTTTATCTTAATTATAAACTCATTCAGTATTCCAGTGATGAGATATTTGGACATGTAAATGTACATATTTTTTAAAAAGCTGAAATAGTGTTACAGATTCCTTCTGTACCTCCAAGATTCATAGAGAGTATGGTATACTGATGTAATCATATCTTACAACCACTCTTGTCAAAAGGTCTCTCAAATCATAATGCTAATACTAAGTGGTGTTTTAGATAAAGGTAGGCAAATTTACTTAAAAGAATCTAAAATTAATAGCTTTAAAAATTCTCCAAAGCATAACAATCACAATTCTCTTTAGGGCGAATGCACTATGGACAATAAATTGTCATAATATAATTCACAGTGTTCAGAAACCTTTAGCATAATGCTCTGAGCAGAGGCCTTGAAACTAGAACTTCCACATTCTCATCTTAACAGATTCTAAGTGTTTTTGTGTTATTAGCCAAGAGGTGAAACCTCTTTGGTTTCTGCAGTATATGTGACTGGAAATGGAGAATTTCAAGGTATTTGTGCATCAATTACTGGGACAAAAAGTTTGAGTAATTTTTGTGTTAATTTTGAAGTTGTTAACATTACAGTTTCTAATAAGGAACATTTGAGTAAGGACATTCAGGACTCACCAGTTAGGAGTAAATTAATGGTTATATTCATGCATGGCACAATGACATCACCCAAGTATGTACAATGGTACTGCCACCCCTTCTCCTTGCCCATCTGGATGTGAAAATCCAGGATGGCTCAAAAATCCTCCCTCTACTAGACAAATCTCCCTTCACTCCTGGGTGAAAGTTGTCAGCTCTGGACAGTAGCCAAGACATGACTAGGAGGGAAGCCAGAAGAGAAGAGAGCTGGTGTCCAGGAGTTTTAAGAGTTTGCTGGCAGTCTCAAATAGCATTGTATTAAGTTACATAAAAGGTTCTTAAAACTTTCTGTTGCAGTGCAATTTCTTAATTATTTATTTAGATTTAAATAATGTCACATGCGGTTGCAAACAAAAAAGGCAAATCAAAAGGCAAATCAAAAGTCCAGTTGGTAATTTTTTTACTCCAATTTTAATTTCACAAAATATTTCAGTTTTAATTTTGATTATTTCTTGCTTGGTTTCATAGGATGTTTCCTGTTTTCTTTTATAGAATGGTAACCTCTTTATTAGGATATGCCAAATCCATTAAATGGATTTTAAATAAAGGAAGATTAGTTTAATGCTCCCTTGCAATTCAAAGCTCATTAAACCAAAACTATGAACTTCAAGAGATAAAATTCAACTACTGCCATATAAGCTCCCTCCATTTTCTAATAAAAATAGTTGAGATACCTCTTTAGAGTAACCAAGTAACAATCAGAAACCCTAAACCCTGAATGTTTTCTTACTTTCTTTGACCCAATTATCTCAACAATATAAAAAGATACAGTTTGTCCCAATACAAAGTATACTGCCAGGAGAGATTTTTAACAAGAGATTAAAAAGTAATTAACCAAACACGTAATTATTAAGAAGCTTGAGAAGAAAAAAATCAATTGACAAAAACATTTATGCAATGCCTCAAATAAGTTTTTGAGTTACTAAAATAAGAAAGGTAGCAAATATACAACATAAAAGGTAGAGCTCCCATTTAATATATGGCACACACAACAGATTTGGGACTACAATAGTGCAAAAGCACTACTAAGTTAATATTGAAAAGTTAAAGAAAGATTTAAATTACTTTATGTTTGAACCTATTACATGACATGATGTGTGTGTATATGTGTGTGTGTGTTGGGGGGGAAGAATCCCAAGAAAAGCAAGTATACTACTCCACAGCTCACGTTATAATGTTTTTCTGAGAAATAATATGCATAGAAACACAGACATACTAGAATTAATGACATTTCTTTGTCATGTAATTAAAAAAAGCTTGAATAAAAGATAAATCTAGAGATATGTAATGCGGTATTTGTTTTTCTATGCTTATTAAGTTCTACATTCTTTAGGATTGAGACTATGAAGTAATAAAATTGTTTATACTGTAAGTTTTTACAAACCTTCCATCTTCCCCAGAGTTATCATTTACTTGTAGATTAAATTTTTATTTTATAAAAATATTTTATAGTGGGAAAAATAATTCTGTTCATAATTATTTTGAGTTTAAGAAAGAATATAATTTTATCAAATAAAGTTATACTAATATTTATAATTATAATACCTTAGTGAAGGTATTAGATTAAATCTTTCCAGATTTAATATTGAACTTTTATTGAAATTCACATAGCTAATTTTAAAATACAGAGGAACTTGCATAAATTTTAAAAATTGTAGTTATAACACTCTCTTGGTAGCATCATATACTGAAATTTATGCAGGAACATCATAAACATATTTTGGTTCATTGTTCTAATGCTTTAAAACATATCCACAAAAGAGCTAATGGCAAATATACTTAACTTCAAGGGCAAAATAAATTGCTAAATTGTCAAATTCTACTAGGGTTAAGCAACAGAGCCACATCTTTTTGTGATTTCTATGTGTTCGAATACTTGGTATTCTAAGTTTTGGTATGAAAATTTTTTTAAGAACACATGATGTTGTTTTCAGAAATATTACTTACATTTACACTGGCTTCAAATAGTATCTGCTTTGCAGAACATTTAATTACATCAGTTTTCTTTTTTTTTTCATTTTTCTTTTTAATAGGTTATTCTATTAAACATTTTAAAAAATCTTAATATTCTGAAAACTCTTATACATGGGGTAAGCAAAATATTATAATGAATAGGGTGAAGAGAATAATGGTATAATATTCAAAAATAATTTTAGGTATTTTTACATAAATGATAGTTTTATACTACTCATATGGACATTTGCATCTTTGGTTTAAAAATATATAATGGGTAACTTCTTAAATCAGAAATTTGTTGCTTACTACTTTCTACTTGAAACTGTTAAAATGTAATTCACAGATGTCCAAAAGCTCCTAGCTTGCCTGGAAAAACAATTGCTAATATCCAAATATCAAACAGAGCATCCAGCTGATGTTTGTGATGCAGTGGTAGGTTAAAGATACTAAAGTTTAAAATCAGCTTAGAATAATCCCATATTGAGTATAAAATGATAGCCTGTCATCAGGAACAGGCTGACAGAGCCAGGTCCAGATGGGAGACTGGCTGGGAAAAGAGCTGAGGCAGGTGGGAAAATGATGGGAACCTGACGGCAGACAGGACTACTCCCTCTGCTGGCAAGGTTCTCATCTGCTTGAATTTTTAACTAATGACTAGCTTTTCTTTAATTATTGAAGATAACACCAATAAATTATGTAAGGTGTTCCTTCCTTAGTTGGCTGTTCTGCATTTGCATATTTTCAAATTCATGGTATCCTATTTTTCACCAGATTAATTTCTCAGAGATATAAGGATCCAATGTTTCACCAGGAGGTCCAATTATTTATCTTGTAATTTAATTGCATCCTAAGCATAAGCAAATGTAGCATTGCTTTTTATAATATAAGGCCTTTAAAAATTCAGAATGCCTTTGATTTTATATTTGTTGATTTATGTACTTTCTTGAAGAAAAACATTTCTTGGGCTACTGACTTCACAATCTCTTTCTCAGGCTCTGCATAATGCCCCGTAATGAAATAATATAGAAATGAACCATATAAATCAACTATACAGGGAACAAGGAAACAGCATGTCACAGCAAAACAGCATAGATGTACAGCGCCAAACCTATCTGATAATCTAATGATCTGAGTTTACAGATATTATGTACTAATATGTAAGAAATTAAGAACTAATGTTTACACAAAAAATTTGTTAAATTTTACAGAAAAATTATTCAATATTTGATTTTCAATGTAAGTTAATGGCTGCAGCAAAAACATTTAGTAAAAATCTGTTCTAAGATTTTGGCCTACAACCAGAAGCTCCCAGAACAGGAGGGATCAGCTTTTTCACCCACTGTTCTCATCTGAATCCTGGCTTAAAAGCTATTCCAGCTCCCAGCTTTCCAGAAGGCTCCATCCCAGGAATCCCTGCCTGCCATTTGGTTTGCTGATTTTAATCTCTCAGGACTTTCTTACAGTGGCTCTACTATGCTGAACTGGCACTTGCTTCTAGAAGTGAGTTATTATTAAACCTGTAGGTCAATTGTGGCACTAACAACTCTTTGGAAGCTTTCAGCCACAGTGTACAATTTGCTAGTCTAATTAAATATTAATTCTAAGTGTTACATTTTGTGGCTAAGAGCTTTTATTTTCCATCATCAGCCTGGAAGAGAAAGAGGTTACAAGGCTAATTTAATCTCTCCCCTTGTCCTCCCCAACATTAAAGATTAACTACATAGGGTGTGAAAACATTATTAAAGAAGCAGAAACTCTTTATATAATAATAATGTAATTAATAGCAAAAGGCTAAAACATAATGTTAGGATATAATATATGACCTGGTACTTAAAGAGTTTTAAATTATAATTAGTTACAAGCACATTTTGTTTCAATATTAAGAAATAAGTATCTTTTTTTGAAGATAGTAATCTTTCTTTAAGAGAAAGTATGCATCCAGGTATATAAGTAGGAAAAACTCAAAACTTACATTTTCTCACAGGTATTTTTCAGACAGCTTGTAACACCAAAGATTAAAAGCTTAGAAATTTTATTTGTTAAAAAAAGGCAAAATTAAATAAAGTTGTATCTATTTTCTGTACATAAAAAGTGATGAAGTCAAAGATAGTTTATAATAAAAATAATTAACGTTAAAGATCCTTTTTCCTTTTTTCTTCTACCACATTCAAGTGGACTGAACACAGAGGTCTCTCTCTGCTTCTGTTCCCAGAACAGTTGTGTCCATGCGTGGACACTGGGCATTATAAAGACTGCAGTCCAACAGCCAAAGATTCCATATGCCCCAACAGATGACTCAATCTCCTTACTGTGATGAGACGTTTCACTATTTCTATCATTGATATATTTGAAAATTTTGGCTCTAAGCAGTACTTTAACAATCACCATCACTACAAGGAAATACAGTAGGAATCACTGTATGAAGTGTAACATCACAGAGTTATTTTAGAACAACAAAAAAGTTTTAAATTAAAATGATTTTTCTTTTTACGGCTTGCTGAATATGCTTTGGTTAGATTAAGTATAATGAAAGATTTCTAAGTGGTAATTTTCCCTGTAGAGATACACATTTATCTTATTGAGCATTTCAAATATCTTGCTCTTATTTAATATGCATAGTTACACTAAGGTAAAACGTTACATACTTTGCAACTAATTGTCTATATAGACAGAAACTTACAGATAATTTGGAGTTTGTTTGTATAAAAAGTTTCAAACATCCTTGGCCAAGAAAGTAAATTAAATACATCCGTATAATATATATAAGCTAAGATTTCATTTAAAAAATTAATCAGATACCAGAATATGTAATATAAAACAGAAGAAAATAAAAACTGGAGCTATAAGAATTATAGATTCTTATAAGTAGCCTACAGTAGCAAAGTCCATTATTCGCTATTGTGAAGAATAATAGATTCTGTTTACAATGCACTAGACTCATATGAAGTTACTAAATTTTCAAAGACTAGAATTTGACAAATGTGGTGCAATATTAAAATAGGTTTAATACAATTCAGCTGAGTTCTTAAAATTGCTTCTTTTTACACTTTTAAAAATGTTAATTTCTTACAAGCTACTTCAGACTAGTTGAAAAGATCTAGAAAAATAAAAACCAGATTCTCAGTTGAGAATACCTTGATTAAGGAACTCATGAAAAACTGACAGCCAAAATATCTAACTTTATCTTCTAGTAATTGGTAATTATGATCAAGAGTTAAATCTAATCTCTAATTTTCATCCTTAAATATTGTCCTTAGCAAAGTACATTTAAACAGACCACTTAAAATAGATTACGTTATATGACAGAAGGTGATGCTATGCTTCCTATAATGACACTCTTATCAACAACTACATTAAAAATATTTTCCAAAATTTTATAGCTGTAAACTCACAAAAGTATGTTGTTCCTTCACCATGCAATTATTTTTAGTTCTTGTTTTAAGAATAAAAGATTTCACACTGAGAGAAATTCACAAGGCCACTGGAGTCCACATTTCATAATCCCATATTAGTGGTTAGTTCTAAGCAGTCCATTACCTGACTTAGAGTTTAGCTGCTAAGATACTCAGCATGAACACAAAAGTTTATGGATCTGAAAAGACCTGTTCTGAATTTCTCTACTTTGAAACATTCATTCATTGCAATGGGCTCAAAGCTTTATTACATTAATGTAAAATATTAATATGAAAATATATCAATTAAATAACACACTAAAACCTTCAATTTTCAAGAGACATTATTACAAGACGTTTTCTTCCTGCTTTCCTTCAGGAAATAAACTTTCCTTAGTATAAAGGAACATACTGGTGATGGTTTTCTTTAAAGAGATAGATGGGGGAAAATGTCCACAGATCAAATTGTTGGAAAACTTTGGTTAAATGATAAAAACTGAATAAGACTATTAAATGACCAAATGCCGATGACAATAAGTCAAAATATGCTCTAGGCCACTTTCAAATCAGGAATCTATTTTGAATCAAATAAAGTTTAAATAGTTTATAAACTAATGTTCTGTAAGCAAATACATTAAATGTTGGCACTATTTAGAAGTATTCTAGAATGAGAAAATATTATTTAATATTTTATCATGAATAATGTCAGAGAAGTTTTCATCCCTGCGTTATTATAGTTAAGGAGAAATTTATTAGGTTGTTGTTTATATTTAAAAATTCCTTTAAAAAGTAGGATATGACAGTTTGAATAAATTAGCAATAATAAAATTTTCTTCCTGAAAGGGAAACTCTGAGAAAGGCATAGAAAAATATCCCCCCCCATTTTAATCAAAATTCTAAGTTCTTTGATATTTATTTCCTTACAGTTTCAGGTAAAAGTGTTTTTGATCAATAAAAACAAATTAAGAGGGGCGCCTGGGTGGCTCAGTGGGTTAAGCCGCTGCCTTCGGCTCAAGTCATGATCTCAGGGTCCTGGGATCGAGTCCCACATCGGGCTCTCTGCTCAGCAGGGAGCCTGCTTCCCTTCCTCTCTCTCTGCCTGCCTTTCTGCCTATTTGCGATCTCTCTCTGTCAAATAAATAAATAAAATCTTTAAAAACAAAACAAAACAAAAAAACAAATCAAGAACAACCTGTCATAGATTGTGTAAATAAAATGCATTAGTTAAGAGAAATTTACTTTCCTTTTACCTTACCAGTGAACTCATAATAAGGCATAAAGCTAATTTTTTTGGCATAAAACTTAATTTTTATTTCCAAAAAGAACAAATGTTATCAGTTATCATTTTCTTCAAGCACACAATTGTCACTAGGAACTAAAAATGAAATTAATTTAAAAGGCAGAAAATGTTATATAATTTGGAGGTAGATGACAGGTTTTACTATTAGTAAGCCAGTTCCCATTTATAAGACCAAAAGAATGATAGTTTCATATCTTGCTAGTTATGGAAATCAAACAGTACCCTATTGTAACTGCTTCAAAGGTATCACTTTGCAAAAAATCTCATTAAAAAGTTTCAAACGGTGCACAAACATTTCTAAGAAGCAGTAGAATGTTCAATGTACCTGAAACAGAACAACCTTTAAATTAGAGATTTATACTTAAGTTTTAAAAAGCTGAAGTAATATTCTCATACTTAAGTAATACATAGTGAGAGTTTCAAGGTAGGGTTTAGTTATTTTTCTTAGATGTAACCTTCCTTCTTTTTTTTTTTTTTTTCCCCAATCCACGACAACCTTCATTCAACAACAGTTTTAAACAGTTGAGTTGTGAGAACGTGAGCAGCTGCTGTTATTATAACTAAAGGTCTGTCTACGGCTTGAGTCTGAGAGACCACATGTTCGGCTGTCCTCTCATCTTGCCATCCTCACCAATTAACTATTAACATGGAGGGCTGTACACATGCTCTGGGGGGCTCTTTAACAGGCTTCTTGGCGAGTGGAACAACTACACAGCAGGGATCTGGGAACTGGGTAATGCTGGAATATAGGGGAGCCGGCCATAGTTCTGCTCTTTCTAAGGACACTTTACTCCATAGTCTAGCATGTGACAAAATTTGTATTTAACTTGGCCATTTTCACATATATTTTTAATACAATGTCTCTGAGCAGATGCTCAAACTATTTTCTAGAAAGAGACATATTAATAAGAGTAATGTTACAACCTCACAGGGAAAATTGTTTAAGACAATACATTTATTAAGACATTCATGATATATTTGGTGAATAATTTTAGTGTTTTCTTAACAGATATTTAGAATTTATTTTTACACATTTGTTTCAATGTATGCTTGTTATTTTTATCTGTGCTGTTATGGAAATAAGTTTTAACCCAAAGAAAATTAAAAAAAAAATTCAAGTTCAAAGTTGTGAGGCTGAACACAAAATATTTCAAAGGCAAATTTAAAAATAATTCGTCTTCATTCTGCTTGCCAAAGTCTTATTAGAATAAATTCAAGTCAGTTTTGAATCTATGTCATTATTTTCCCTATTTTAACTTTTCCTCCTCTTTGCAATTTCCTTAACTATGTGTTCCTTCCCTACAATGAAATTAAACATGGGAAGCATGCCAAAAGTATAATAAAGGGTAACTAATCATTACTGTACAAGTCTGACAGAATGCTAATAACTAAAGTAAGAAAGCTGATTGGCTGTTTTACCAATTTAAGAGATATAGATATTTTACGTATTATTAATCTAGTGATATTTTACACAACATATTCAACTAAAGGTATCACAATTCTGTTACCCTATAGATGTTTAATTATATGATATTCCCAAAGATATGAAACTACACTTGTATTTCCTGCAGAAACCACTTTACTATCAAATTTCAAGCGCAAGCTTGCAAATACTTACTCCTTTTCTGCTCCATTCACACTATCTTTTATGTTGCTGAAAAACCTCCACAAGGATTGGGACATTGTCTTATTTACTACTATATCCCCTATATTCACTTCCATATCCTCACGAGTGCCAAGGCCTGCAATAAATATTTGTTAAGTGAATGAATAAGTTAAATTACTCTTAGACATTCAATCACCACTTAAATCCTGACTTAGAGTCTATAGGAATGGCACTGGTCATAGTGGAGAGGAAGCTGACATACGATGTTAAAAAGAGTCACGGTACAACATGGTGTGAGGTTACTATGACTTAGACGGCTTCCCAACTTCAGGCATGCTTCCTGGTCTGTCTCAGGCCTAAGCTTTGAGAAGACTGTCAGAGTCTTTCATGAAAAGAGAAAGAAAGCTGAGGATTTCTATTGCTTTGATGAATTTGTACACCCTATTTTTTTTTGTCACCTGATCTCTGTTCAAATTTTCAATTTTGGAAGTTTTTTTAAATAAGAATAGGGAAGGTAAAGGTTGCTGGCCTATACTTAGTGCCTGCTATGTGTCAGTAGTGCGTCAGCATATATCGTTGCTAATTCTCTGAACTTGGTCTTCTGCACCCCATTTTTATAGAAGAAGAAGCTGAAGCTGCCAAAGTTAAGACTTTACTAAAACCATCTGACTAATTGGGTCTATCTGTCTTGAAAAGCCTTGTGCACGGTCTGCTTCTTAATTCTGCTGGTATTTTAGTACTTCCACAGAGTAAGCTGCATAGCATGGTAGTTAAGAGTATGGTCATTAGAGGCCACTGCTCTGGTCTAAATCCTACTCCTCTCTAGCTGTGTGACCTTGGGAAAGTCACTTCAAAAAAAACCTTTTTTTGGTCCCTTGTTTCCTAATCTGTAAAATGGAGACAATAATAGCACCAACCGTATGGGCTTATTGTGAGGATAAAATGAGTTAATATTTGAAAAGAGTTGAGGACTGCAACTGACCCAGAGAAATTAGTCAGTAAGATTTATTAAATAAACTCCCAGTCCCGTGGTTCTGTGTATTCATATGTCTTTGATTAGCATCGTAAGCATACTGCTTCCTGTTCTTATTCCCTTTCCTTAGCCTAAACATTGTGATTTTCCTTACAGTCTTTAAGAGTTATTAAGAGTTTTGTCCCCTATTTACATCATGCTTGGTTTAAGCAAACTGTTAAATCTTATATTTTCTCCTAAGTACTTTGATATAAAAACAAGTATGTGGTGAGATGTCATGCTCGAAGAGCAAAAGAATAATTTGTTTT
This sequence comes from Lutra lutra, assembly GCF_902655055.1. Taxonomy (NCBI): domain Eukaryota; kingdom Metazoa; phylum Chordata; class Mammalia; order Carnivora; family Mustelidae; genus Lutra; species Lutra lutra. The sequence continues at coordinate 84,572,074 of NC_062287.1, read as the reverse complement.
TTTTATTTATGTGATAGCTAGAAAAATTGCTGGGGGAAGAAACTATGGAAAATAGGAAAATTTTAGATGGATGAGTTTTTAAAAAGGATATTCTCTATTTTGAGGAAAATGTCTTAATTCTTACATTACTTAACCTTGACTCATCACCAAGCCTGACCCTACACTTTCCTATTTCCATTTCAAAATAGTCTTTTTACTGGTACTGTAAAAAACATAAATTTAAACTATATCTCTTCCAGCTATATAAAGTTTTAAATGTATCTATAAAATACCAAAATGCAAATATTGCATAATGTTCGGCCATCCAGTCCACCTTCTCATCTCAATCATTATTTAATTGGTGATATATATAGGATGACTTGAGGTCATCTGATAGTATGACTGCTGTTTCCTTATGCAGGAAAATCTGAAACATTTTCTTTTCCTTGTTCTTGGATTGATCCTTTTGGAATAAAGAAAACTACCTATATACATGTGTTTATTTCATAATTTTTTTTTTTTTTGCAATTACACATAAGGGAATATGCTTCCATCCCTTTTCCTCCCCTGACTGCAATGAAACTTTTTTTTTTATTTTTTTTTTTTAAAGATTTTATTTATTTATTTGACAGAGAGAGATCACAAGTAGACGGAGAGGCAGGCAGAGAGAAAGAGAGAGAGAGAGGGAAGCAGGCTTCCTGCTGAGCAGAGAGCCCGATGTGGGACTCGATCCCAGGACCCTGAGATCATGACCTGAGCCGAAGGCAGCAGCTTAACCCACTGAGCCACCCAGGCGCCCTGCAATGAAACTTTTTACTTAATCTTTCACATGTACTAATTTGTCAAGGGTTTTACAATAATAGTTTTCTCTTTAAAAATACTGAATAGCAATGTTAGCCTAGAACTCTTCTTCCTAATGGAAAGTTACTGCCGTCAGAGTTAGTAATTCAAGATGGATAAAGATGTAATGTGACAGAGAGGAAAGAGTAAGTTATAAAAGATCTGAGTTTGATATTAGCTTTAAATATGTAATTAAATATGTGACTTTATCAAATCACTTAATGTCAGTTTAATCATGTTTGCAATTGGCATCACACCTATCCTGCAAAGTTTTTGTTATGATTAGGGCTGCTAGCTGTATAACCTAACAGTGAAGATGCTAGAGTTTGGAGTCAGGGAAAGACATGAGTTAGAACATTACTGGTCTTGCCACTTATTCACTACGTGACCTTGTAAAAATAGAGGTAAGGCTTGTGGTCAATATTCAAGGACATAATGCTTGTAGAGTGCTTGGCATGTGTTATGTGCCTAATAGTTTCAGCAATAGCATAGTTATAGTAGTAGTAAGAGTATTTTCACTGGTATCTGAAAAAGTTTCTTCCAAGTTTACTTATCATCACAATCATGAAGCTCATTAAAGCTAACCAAACTAATATTAAAGTATTAACTTTATAATGACTTAACATCATTAACAATGCAAACAATATAAGTATGTGTACAATGTCTAAGATGATTAGAGAAAGGAATTTCCCTATGATATTTGTGTGATTATAAAACTCACAATGTTAGGTTCCCGCATATTCTATAAAAAGCCCTTAAAGGAAAAATAGATTATCCTCTTATAAAATTATAAATAAATTCTACTGGCCAAGGAGGCAAAAATTAATTTCTTATTTATGTCAAACTTTTCAGTCATAAGATGAAATATGCTGGTATATCCTGTATAAAACTAAGGTAATTAAATAACATTTTAATAAGTTGGCCATTTCCAGATAAGATTGGGGTATGTTAGAAAAAAAATGCTACTAAAATCACATAATTTATAATAAAGATTCAAGAAGTTTCAACAATCAGATATTAGAAATAATTTCCTAAGTAAGAATCATTATTTCTTTAACATTTACTGAACATCTAGAAAAAGGTTAGTTGCTGTGCTAAGAACTTTTATGCTTTATTGTCTTTAATGATGTATTATTATCATAAACCTAAGCTGGAAATAAAAAAAATTATAAATATGTAGCTCTAACTTTTCAGAAACTACAAAGTATTAGATATATAAGATTATATGAAACCACATGTTTGTAGCAGAAAATAAGTACCTTGGTAAAGAGTCATACCTATAGAAAGAGAACTACTGGATGTAAAGTGTTTTGACATATAATTAGAATGTTAACTAGTAAGTAAAAAACTATTTGAGAATATGAATTAAAGTTGTGTAGAAAATTAAAATTGGAACATATTGATCTGTTAGATAAAACTATAAAACTTTTAGATGAAAACATAGGAAAAAACCTAGAGAGGGCAAAGATTTGTAAAATGGGAGTAGCAGGGGAGAGAAACTGTTAACCATTAAAAAAACTGATAAGTTAAACTTCATTAAGGTTAAAAACTTCAGCTCTTCCAAAGACACTGTTAATAGAAAAGGCCAAGTCATAGACTGGAAGAAAATTATTGCAAAGATATACTTAAAATATTTAAGGAATTTTACTATTCAATGAGGAGATAAATAATCCAAACCAATGGACAAAAGACAGACAAAAGGAGACAGGCAAATAGCCAACAAATATATGATAAGAATGTGAACGTCATTAGTTACCAAGGAAATGCAAATTACCACAATGTCATACACTTCACGTGTACTACAATGGCTAAAATATGAAAGATCAAAAATAAAAAGGTTTGGAGGGATATGATTCCTAGAGAGATGAAAATACCCATGTATACAAGACTCATACATTAACATCCATAGCAGCTTTATTCACAATAGCATCCATCTGGAAGGAGCTCTGTTCATCAGTAGGTGGAAGGATATAGAAATTGTGGTATATTTTTACATTCAAAAACTAATCAGCAATAAAAGTAAACTGTGACATGTATAACACTATAGATGATGCTGATATTAACCAATATGATTGTTAGACATTGTATGATGAACTGTGTAAAATATTTGGAAGATCTGTGTAACTCAGTGAATCAGCACCTTCCAAATGACCAAGGAATGAAATGTTGATATCTTCAATGGGTAAATGACCCATTCAAAGCACAAGATAAACCAATGCCTTTTAGGGTTACATAATATGAAAAACTTCATTGATACCGTTTTTGATTCCACATTGTAATCAATGTTTATAATACTATTATTTTGTGAGTTTCAGTGTATATTGAAGAGGAATATCCACAATTACCTTAAAAGTTATTAAAAGAGTTCTTTTTCCAACAATGTATCTGTATGAAGTCAGATTTTCTTTTCATTTTTCAACCAAAATAATATATCACAAAGGATTGAATAAGGAATCCAATATTAGAACCTGCTGTTTTCTACTAAGGAAAAATGTAAAAAAAAAGTTATTTTTCTTGCTAAAATTTTTCGTTTTGTTTTGGAAAATCATTATTATTTACAATTGTTTAATCATTTTATTATTATTTTAACTGAATTCATAAAAATTTAAAAATTTCTGCTTCAGTTTCTAACATGGTAAGTATCAATAGATACAACCCAAATGAATAAAATTGTTGAGACTGTCCATTGTTCTTAAGAGTGTAAAGAGGTTCTGACATAAAAAAGTTTGAGAATCACTGCTCTAAAGTTCTGCTCTGGTATCCTCATAACTCTGCTATCAGATTTACCAACTATTTTGTAACTTATCTTTTTTTTTTTTTATCAGCAGCTTTACTGAAATAACAATTCACCCATTTAAAGTATACAAGTCAGTGGTTTTTTTAGTATTCACAGTTATGTGCAACCGTCACTCAAGGCATTTTTTTTTTTCAAAGATTTTATTTATTTATTTGACAGAGAGAGATACAGCGAGAGAGGAAACACAAGCAGAGGGAGTGGGAGAGGGAGAAGCAGGCTTCCCACCAAGCAGGGAGCCCAATGTGGGGCTCAATCTCAGGACCCTGGGATCATAACCTGGGCTGAAGGCAGACACTTAACGACTGAGCTACCCAGGCGCCCCACCCAAGGCAATTTTACCACATTTTCTTCACCTTAAAAAAAAACCCCAAACCTTCTATCATTTTACAAATCACCCCTTCACATACTCAAGGTCTCTGTGTCCCTACATTCCAAGCTCTAGGTAACACTAATTTCTGGCTCTATAGATTTCCTTATTCAGGAAATACACTTATACACATATAATGAAATCATATATATATGTTCTTTTGTGATGGCTTCTTTTATTTGGCATAATCTTATTTTAAGGTTCTTCTATTTTGTAGCAAATATTAGTACTTCATTCCTTTTTATGGCCAAATAATATTTCATTGTATGGATAAATCACATTTGTTTATCCAGGTGTCAGTTAATGGAGATTCAGGCTGTTTCCATCTTTTGGCTCTTATGAATAATAGTGCTATAAAACATTCACGCACAAGTTTCTATACGGACACATGGTCTCATTTCTCTTGGGGACATACTAATGAGTGGAATTTCTGGGTCATATGATAACTCTATACTGAATCACTGAAAAGTGCAAGACTGTTTCCAAAGCAGCTGTACCCTTTTACATTCCCACCAGCAAAGTATGAGGGTTTCAATTTCTTCACCTTACCAACACTTACTGTTACTTAAGTTTTTATTCTACCCATCCTAGAGAGTGTGAAATAGAATCTCATTGTAATTTTGATTTGTATTTTTGATGATTCATAATGTTGGGCATCTTTCATGTGCTAACTGGCCATTCATCTATCTTCTTTCGAAATTGTATATTCAAATTCCATTCCCATTTTTTATTGAATTGTCCTTTTAGTATTGAGTTGAAAGCATTCTTTATGTGCTATAGATACAAATCTCTATTCAGATATATGATTTGTAAATATTTTCACGTATCATAATGACTTCTTGATGGTGTCCTTTGAACATAAAAGTTTTTAATTTTGAGATGCATCACTGGCTCAACTAGTAGAGAATGTGACTCATCTCAGGGCTATGAGTTCAAGCCCCACATTGGGCATGGAAGCTACTTTAAAGAAAAAAAGTTTCTAAGTTTGATGAAGTCCCCTTTGTCTATTTTTTTTTTTCATTGTTTGTGCTTTTGGTGCCATATCTAAGAATTCTTTGCCAAATCTAAGGTTATAAAGATTTTTCCCTAAGTTTTTTTCTAAGAGTTTTATAGTTTTGGCACTTACATTTAGGTCCTTGATTAATTTGAATTAAATTTTGTACCTGCTGTACTGTGTGTACTGTGTGTAACTTCACTGTTTTGCTCATGTGGCCATCTAGTTGTCCCATCCCATTCATTGAAAAAGATGATTCTTTCCTTGTTAAATGGTCTTGACACCCTTGTTGAAATCAGCTGACTATATGGATTTATTTCTGAACTCTCAATTCTATTCTGTTGACTTATATACCTATTTTATGATAGCCTTTTACCATTGTTTTTAGAAAATTTTGCAATTGAGAAATATGAGCCCTCTTACTTTATTCCTTTTTAGGTTTATTTTGGTTATTCTAAGTTCTCTGAAATTGCATAGCCATTTTAGAATCAGCTTGCAAATTTCTCCAAAAAAATTCAGCTGGAATTCCGATAAGGACTGCATTGGATCTGTAGATGAGTTTAGAGACGATCGTCATAATAATTTTGAACCTTCTGATCCATGAACCTGGGAAGTTTTTCCATTCATTTAGATCATTAAAATTTTTTTCAACAATGTTTTGTAGTTTTCAGAGTATAAGTTTTACATTATCCTTGCTAAAATTATTCCCAAGTATTTTATTCTTTTTTGTACTATTATGAATGCAATTGTTTCCTTAACTTCATTTTCAGATTGCAACACAAGTTCTTAATGTTTACCTCCCCATTAGAAGGTAAAGTCCCTGAAAGGAACCAGTATCTCATTCATTTTGAAACTTCCACTAATATAAAGTGGTCTATAGCATTACTAGTTACTCAAAAACAGTAAAGAATAAATGAATGAATAAAGTAGGAAAACACAGCTTCAATAGATAAATTTGTTAGAAATGCAGATCTTGGGTGCCTGGGTGGCTCAGTGGGTTAAGCCTCTGCCTTTGGCTCAGGTCATGATCTCAGGGTCCTGGGCTCTCTGCTCAGCAGGGGGCCTGCTTCCCCTCTGCCTGCCTCTCTGCCTACTTGTGATCTCTCTCTCTGTCAAATAAATAAATAAAATCTTAAAAAAAAAAAAAAGAAATGCAGATCTTTTCCCCCAATTTGTTGAGAGGGAAGTATTTGGATTTAAGAAATCTTGATGTGAAAGGCACCTGGCTGGCTCAGTTGCGACAGCATGCAACTCTTGATATCAATTTGGGGCTGTGAATTTGAGCCCCATTTTGGGGGTAGTGTTTACTTAAAAAGAAAGAAGAAAGAAAGAAATTGTGATGTGAAAAGTCAAAAATTTTTTCTGATTAAGATCTCATTTTTATTTTTGCTATAAGTTTGTAATTATTAAAGAGGCTGCTAACTTGAAGAGAAAAAAGTTGCTATGGTAACCCTCAGAAAGCTCAAGAGCACAAGTAACTGACAATGTATGGAGGTACAGTATACTGTCAATTACACTCCTCTCTCCACTTGTGCTGGAAGGAATATGGTGCTACATCAGACTATCTTAAAATGTTTAAATGGTCACTTAAAATAGTGACTTTTTCTTAAAGGAAAATGTGAACCTTTTCCTGTACATTGAAGGAAAGCTCAAGGATTCACGTTTCACAAACTTCATATAGTGCTTAAATAAAGTCTCAGCTTTTTTTTTTTTCTTAAAGATTTTATTTATCTGACAGAGAGAGATCACAAGTGGGCAGACAGGCAAGCAGAGAGAGAGAGGAGGAAGCAGGCTCCCTGCAGAGCAGAGAGCCTGATGTGGGACTCGATCCCAGGACCCTGAGATCATGACCTGAGCTGAAGGCAGAGGCTTAACCACTGAGCCACCCGGTGCCCCTAAAGTCTCAGCTTTAATTAACCCTCATATAGTATGTTTACATACAGCACCTTAAAATGGTATTTCTTTATCTCCTTAGAGAAATCCAAATTTCACTTATATCTCATATTTCTGTTAATGCAGTTAAATGTAGGGTTTGCATAGAACCATGAAATCTCACCAAGTACAGTCTTTGTTTCTGTGATTTGCTTGAACATGTCATTTCAGTTCAGACCTCAGTTGCAAAACAGGGATAATGCTTTACTTGTCCAAAGGCGGGAGCCTAGCACAGATGAGCCCCATGTCATTTCTAGCTCTAAGATAAAAAAATAGGAGATTTACTAGCTTTGAATGAGTTCCAGAATAAAAATCTGTTACATATTCTAGTATGTGGTTCTGGAATCAATTTTCTGGGTTCAAAGCATGGTTTCTCAAGTACTGAACACTGACCTAGTTTCTTAATTTTTCTGTACCACAGTTTCCTTGTATTTAAAATGGAGATTATAAAAGTAGTTACATAAAATTTTTTAAGAAGCATTAGATCCTGACTTTAGGTGTTTTATATTTGTTAGCTGCTATCATTGTTATTACTATGACTCCCAGAGAAGTAAAGGAAAACAAACTCAAAACTATTCTGCTCTAAGTGTCATTTCAAATCATAGTGTTTTTTTTTAAATTATTTTTTTATTATTAACATAGAATGTATCATTTGTTTCGGGGTACAGGTCTGTGATTCGTCTTATACAACACAAAGTGCACATCACAACACATACCCTCCCCAATGTCCATCACCTGACCACCCATCCTCCGCCCCCTCCCCTCACAGTGTTTTAGTATGTAAGTTAGAAAAAATGATTACAGGGATTTTGTTTATTTTGACTTTCACATTACATTCACCGCAGCCAATTTTTAAATTCTTTTTAATATTGTACATTTATTATAGAAATATATACAAAATAATACCATGAAAAAATATACGATGTAATTCTAGTTTCTCTATTACCCGTACAATAAAAATAATGATGAAAATTGTCCCAAACTTGCCTCTTGAATACTCTTTAAAAAAAAAAAAACTTTTTGAGGGGGGCACCTGGGTGCCTCAGTGGGTTGAGTGTCCAACTGTTGATTTTGGCTCAGGTCATGGTCTCAGGGTCATGAGATTAAGCCCTGCATTAGGCTCTATGCTGTGTGTGGAGCCTGCTTAGGATTCTCTCTCCCTCTTCCTCTGCACCTCCACCCTCCACACCCCTCCCCCACTCTCTCTGTCAAGGGGAAAAAAATGAAATAAAAAAAAATAAAAATTTTTTAAAGTTTTATTAATTTATGTAATCTCTACACCCAATGTGGGGTTTGAACTCATGACCCTGAGAACAAAGAGTTGAATGCTCTTCTGACTGAGCCAGCCAGGTGCCCCAGCCTCTTGAACATTCTTAAGAAAAGGACTTTTTTGAGTCATTGAGGAAAATCTTGTAAAGATGCCTCTTTTTCCGTCTGGGGAGGACTGACCTCTTTTCCTGAAAGTGTAGCTTCAGGAGATTTATACACAGAAACAGCAAGGGAAGAGAGGGACTTATCCTATTCAGATCAACTTTTTTTCTTCCCCTTTTTCCCTTCAAAATTCGGAATGTAGAAAAAGATACAGACCATAAAATTTACCATTTTAACCATTTTTAAGTATACAGTTCAGTGAAATTAAATACATTCATAAAGTCATGTTACCATCACCACTAACAATTTCTAGACCAGTTTTCATTTTGCAAAACTGAAACTCTATACCTATTAAATAATAACTTGCCATGTCCTCTTCCCCTCCAGATCCTGGCAACCACCATACTACCATCAGCTCTATGATTTTTTAATACCTTAAGTACCTCGTGTAAATGGAATCACAGTATTTGTCTTTTTGCAACTGACTTATTTCACTTAGGATAATGTCCTCAAGATTCATCAGTGTTGCTGCAAATGTCAGAATTTCCTTCCTTTTCAAGGTTGAATAATACTCCATTGCAATATAGGCCACATCTTGCTTATCAATTCATCTGTTAATGGATTTTCAGAATGCTTCCACATTTTAGCTATTATAAATAATGCTAAGAACACAGGTGTACAAATATTTCTTCAAGATATATGTTTAGATCAGCTTTATGATTAATGAAAAGATACCAGTAAAAATCAACTTCATGTCACAATGATATTACATGTTTACAAGAAATCAAAGAAAAAAATAATAACATTATTAATGATGGACTTACATATACTCACTGTATATTAAAACCACAACTACACAACAATTTAACAATCTAAACTAAAAGACATTTTTCTGGCATTTCTGAAATCTGTTTTACTTAAATGGCAAATGAAAATAACTTATCAGACTCAGACTCATAAAGCATGTATATATTGTTCTTCCTTATGTCACACTAGTTAGGGGAAAGAGCTTTTAGAAAGATTTGTACCTGAATAAGATGTGTTGGCATTGTGATGATACAGGCTGAAAGAGAAGTTCGTAGAAGACCACGGAGAACATAAAGGAACTTCGTAAGGGTGTGGCTGTTGTCACAGTTTTCTGTACAGCAAATGTCATCTCCCCACAAAGGTGAACCAAGATTCTGGATTCCTATTCTTAAAATGTTTTTCTGTTTTTTCTAAAGGAAAGTGGGAGGGAGGTAAACGCATTAAGTTTCGTTAACCAGTAGGCTACCTCTTTCACTTCTCTTTGCCAGTTTTTAAATTTATAAAAGATTAGGGAGGTAAAGTCAGTAGAGGTGGTAAAATGCGTAGTTAGTGTAAGGTAAGATAAAGGAAATCTTCACTATTACAAGACTGCAAAAACACAACTGACTTTTTTTCTTACTTTTGTAAAATTTGAAGAGTATCAAAAGCCTCAATCTTCTACATTTTAACAGTGACTACTCTAAGGATTGTTTGAGGCGTCTGAAATAATATATAAAAAAATCAGTTAGCAATAAAGAACATCTACACCAGAAGGCTTACAAACCATTCTTAGTATTACAAAATTCTACAAGTCTTTCAATAAACTATAATTTGCTCAATATTTCTCATTTAAAATGCTACTGTGTCCAATGTCTGATACTTTGAAAGAAGTTTAAAAATGTGTGTTTTGCTTTTACACTCTCTCTATGTAAGACTTTACTTATTCTTCTTGAGGTTATTTTTACCAAATAATTTAAATTTAATGCTTTCCATAAAATTGAACAAGTGAACATCTAGAAGTCAAGACTACTGATATAGTGACTAATATTTCCTGGAAAAAGAACATTTAAAAACCATTAAATAAAACCTAGGATGATTACCAGTAAGTGTTTGCCAGATGTATTTATAACAGATTTTACTGTTTGTATTATTCTAACTGAACAAATGTTTTATAAATGCTTTCTTTAGCAATCCGGCAAAATTTCTGGGCAAAGGAGGAGACAATAGCAAAACCTGGTGCATGGAAATAATTTAAAAATTATTATTACAATTCTCATTGGGAAAGTTAAGTTTTCTCTCTTAAAGCAGACATTTGGAACATGTGCCATTTTTGAGTGTGATTTCTGCTGAAGCCAGATCCTACAATATATCACATGTTATTGCTATAATAAAACTAATAAAATTTATTTAACTAATATAATTTATTAACCACCCACTAGCTCCTTGATATTACAGATAAAAGTTGAATTTGTGTTATTTTTGAGAATTTATCAATAAAGGAAAGTAGGGAAAATGTTAGAAGAGGAAAAACAAAAGGGGACAATAATTAGTAAAATGGGTAAGACAGATATTCAGAGTCTGGGCTGTGTAATTAAGAAGATGCAGTTCTAGGCAAGACCCATACACTACTTAGGCATTCATTTTCTCATCTCTACAATAAAAAGGACAGAATAGAACATTGTTCTATGAGCCTATACAATTCTTCAAATCTACAAAGGGACATAATGGGTTGGATACAGCTATTAAAATGAGATTACAGAAAAAGGAATTTAGTTTAAGCACATTAAAAAAAAACCTTCCTGACTCCAAGAACCTGGAACACAATGATACTATCAAAGTAGCCGGTTCAATTTTCTTTTCTAGTCATATTAAGTTTATGATAGGCAGTCACCTTAAGATATATGTTATGATCCTCGGCAGTCCACAAAAATTGTTTTCTTTTTTAATTTGTGCATTACTTGAATGAAATGAAATAATAATATGTACCAGGGCTTGTGTTAGAAGTTTAAATAAGTTTTGGATGAATTCATGTAAAATATCTGTGAACTGACAGGTTATCCCTTACATTGTATTACTTAGAAACTCAGAATTTAAGTAAAATGGCAAGATTACATTTTATTTTGTCATTCCTAAACTTGTTTTCTCATGTATCTCAATTAGATTCTCAACAGAAAGAGCAATCTGGAAAAAGGGAGAGAGAAACCTTTCCCTAAAATCTAGGTATTAGAACAAAATCTGAAGGCAGAAGGAGAGCAGCATTATATCATTTTCCCTGTCAACATTTCAGAAACTGAGGGCCAGCTGTATATTTTAACCCAGTCACTATTACCAACTATTGTATCAAAGAGCATCTGCTAAAAGTTTATAACAAAAATGCTGTTAGGTGCAGAAGCAGGAGAACTACAGAGGTTTAGCAACCTTGATAGATACATTGATATATCTGAAAAATAATGAAAATATTAAGCCAAAGAATGAATAATAAGATATTTAAGTGGGGTAGGTACTGAGCACACCAGAGTATATCTGAGCATAATACTTCAACATAGAGAATACATTTATATATTTTTAAAAAATTACAGTAATGGCAAAAAAAAAAGGCTGAATTACGAATTTCTTGTGTCGTTTTTGTTATAATTCCTTTGCTATGACATATAATAATGGGGGCACATCGTAGGGCATAACAAAATTTAAAAAATAAACTTTTGTGTTAAGCTGAACAATAAATACTTACATTTATTCCTTTTTTTTTTTAATTTTATTTATTTATTTGACAGACAGAGATCACAAGCAGGCAGAGAGGCAGACAGAGAGAGAGGAGGAAGCAGGTTCCCTGCTGAGCAGAGAGCCCGACATGGGACTCGATCCCAGGACCCTGAGATCATGACCTGAGCCGAAGGCAGAGGCTTAACCCACTGAGCCACCCAGGCGCCCCACTTACATTTATTCCTATGAGAACATGCAAAATATTTAATCTGGTATTCTAAGGAAAATCAATGTTCATTACTATTACATATCTCTTAGATATTTAGTTACATTCATAACTTAAATGAAATTATAGCAGCGATTTGTAAATGTCTCCATTCCAAATATCCTTACAGATGAGCTACACTACTTTACTTACTACCAAGGTAATCGTGTAATAGTATATAATACTCAGTTCCTAATAGCCTACTTCAAGTAAACTAAATTAAGTTATTTGAAAATATAAGTTTATTTGAAACTATAGTGATAGAGGAAAGAAGAAGAAAATTTCCTTTTAAAAAGAAGAATTTGGGGCACCTGGGTGGCTCAGTGGGTTAAGCATCTGCCTTCAGCTCAGGTCATGATCCCAGGGTCCTGGGATGGAGCCCCACATCAGGCTCTCAGCTCAGCAGGGAGTCAAGGCTTCTCCTTCTCCGTCTGCCACTCCTCATGCTTGTGCTCTCTCTGTCTCTTTCCCGAATGAACAAATGAAAAAACTTTTTTTTTTTTAAAGGAGGATTTATTTCAGTATCAGAACATTATTTTGACTCAGGAATAATATTTTTTGAACTAGTGCTTCATAGATGCATTTTTGTGGCTTCTTGAACTCATCTAAAGTTTCTGAGACAGATGTATAGATAAGGTAATTTGGCAAATGATACATTCCATAATATAACAATATGGAAATTTATTAATATAAAAACAACATAAAATTTATGCTTTTGCATGTTGTAAATTTTTTCACCATTCTTTGTATTCACCATATAAATATCTACATCAACTCTGTTTAATCTTTGTGAAAGTCAATAGTTGTAGAACCTCTGGTTCAGAGAGACAAACCAGTTCAATTCGTTGCTTATCAACTTTCATGAAATAAAATACCATTTATTGAAAATTGTGTTGTTTTTCATACTCAGATAAATGACTAGGAAAATAAACATTTCATTCCATTCTAATAATAGCTTACTGATCAAGGGTCCTTTGGATGGATGTGTGCAGATGTGTGTACACATGTGTATATACATATATATGCAAGTATATCTTTTTGCTATTGGCTTTGCTTTTTTGCACTTTATAAAATTTCTTGCTCTTAGAAGATTTATCTCATTCTGCAAGAACACCAGCTCTGCACACTGTATCATAGGAACTGTTATGACATGCCTGTTTCCATAGCAACCACAGCCAGTGGAGAGAGGTGTCTGTCAGGGACCAATTTACCTCTCCAGATGGGGAATGCTACTAAAGGGATGACACAGTGCCCATAAATCTTAGCTAGAACCAAAAATGGAACAACAATGAGCAAAATAAAATTGTAATAAAAACTGAGCCCACAAAACTGTAACATACATGAAGAGTTATCTATAAATAAATGTGTATGCTTCACCACACACATAAATATTTTCAACTTGCTATTAAACTGATGATCAGCTATGGTGAGTGCTGTGAAATTTCTAGGTCTGATGATTCACAGACCTGTACCCCTGGGGCAAATAATACACTATATGTTAATAAAAATAATTTAAAAAAAACCTGATGATCAAAACAAATTTAAAAATTACCTTGCTGTGGAAAAAAAATTAAATACAGCAGTAAAGTTTATAGGAATACTTAAAATTTATGGATTAGGAGCAAATGCAGTTGATAATGCAAAAAAGAAAGACTTCTGGATTCCTTGCTTTCTTCAGTAAAAATAATGGTGCTCTGGAAATACTTCTGCTAAAATAATAATAATGAACTGAAAATCTTTAGCAGCTATAGCAATTAAAGTCACTGAGAAAGATTTCTGAAAGGCATGATATCTGGAAATAAAATTTCTCTCATTTTGTTTAAGTTAAACTAACCGGAACATCTTTAATAGTAGGAATTTGGAATCTTTAACAGAGGGAATTTAAAAATGTCCATTTTTAAAAATAGAGCTACAGAGAAATAATTAAGTTATAAAATATTTTAAGATAGCAAATAAAATCACCTTTTATTCAATGAGACAACTCAAAGCATGATGTTATAAGAAATAAAATCTTAACTAATTTTTACTCATAAGGGAATTCAGTTAAGGACTAACTGACAAATATAAAAAATTTAGATAAGAAAGTACAAGTCCTGCAGATTTAGGAGTAATTTTAACATGTGGTTATTTATTAATTCCAGGTGCTACAAATATGGACTTCAGATAATTTACATCGACAATGTATGCATACATCTTTTGTGCATACACTGAGAACTTAGCTAAAACTTTAAATATACATTAACAATCAAACTAAGGCTGCCTGTGCACTGCTTATGGACATCTTCTGTGCTTGGAAACAGCTTGCTCCCTGTTGATTATCCTAAGACCTTCTGGGTTTACCTCTAAGGAGTTTAAAAGCAACATTATACACATGATTACAAAAGGTTTTGAAGGTACTCAATACCTGGGGATTGGATCCATCAAATCCTTCCTCATATATGACGTTCTGGATAAACTGAAGCAGCTTTCTGTAGCCACCGGTCAAAGAACTGTTGGTAAGAAGGGGTTCAAACACATAAATGGGCTTATTACAAGGGAAATTCAAAATCTAACCCAAAACATTAAGGAAATAATTAAAATTTATGAAATTACTTAAATATAATATAAAATGAACCAAAATAGTAAAAATAATTTAAAAATATACAGTCAATAGACCCTGGGAATAAGTTAAAATGCCTTATGTTAACTGGCTCAGTGTTCTTGACATAATGGGAAGATAAAAATCTGTGGAGACTGAGATGGCTTAATTATGTCAAGCTTAGTTACCTCCAAGAAAATTAATGATTTAATGAAGCAACCTAAAAGATGAAGCCACTATAGCTTTTCAGGAGTAATCATAGATAATTACCACATAGTTAATGAAGTGCTATGCCAAGTACACCTGAATCAATGTCTCGATCACCTAAGCTCATTTTCCAGGAAAGTCTTAATTTTCTTAGAACAAACTGCTAAAATAATAGTAATTAAAAATTTGATCTTTTAAGGCCTATGAAGACAAGTGAGTGTAATTTCCACTTTGTTTTTAAAACAAAAATAATAAAGTAAATGTATGAATTCAAGAAGACTAATTATCTCTCACATGAATATTAGTATTAATGTTCCTATTTTAAAATATTTTACAAAAATGGGGAGATGGCAGGCTCCATTGGTACAGCATGAGACTTGTGATCTTGGGGTCGTGAGTTCAAGCCTCACGTTAGGTGGAGAGCTTACTTAAAAATGTTTTTACAAATGTTATGAAACACCTCAAAAAAATTAGTAACTGTGAAGAACATCTGGTTTAACACTGACTGAATTTAATATTCTTGATAATGCACAACCTGCGTGCTATGGCTGAACATTGTCATGATAACGAAGTTCTGGAGCATAGCTGTTTTATAGACATTTAAGTGACAAATGCTGTAAAAGCGGTGGGTGTCCTTAAAAATACAGAAGTGTTTGCTCCGTGTAATCCTAAGTAAGGCAATCACATATGCAGAATCAGTGCCCTAAAGAAAAATGAAATATAATTGGAAGCACACATCCAACATTAAAGAACCTAACAAGTTAAGGAAAGCATCTGACCACTTAGTGTGCAAAATCAGTGGTAGGTTACTCGGCCTGTTGCCCTTTGCTGTAAATATTTTATTAAACAGCCCAGAGCTGGCCCCAAAGCACCTAACAAAAACAAAATAGAAAACCAAGAGAAAGGAATACTGTTATGTGCAAAATAAATATGACTCTAATTGGAGGCTTTGCCAGTATGGTTATTTCACATATAGTTATTGCTCCATTTTCAATGAGAGACTGGATTATATGGACACATTTTTCCAGTTTAGTGAGTGAAGAAATGTGTCCATAAAAAATGATATTCCATAATGGTACTGATGTGACTCTTTCATAAGTATATGAATATATAAATATATATAAACACATAAATACATATGAATAGATAAGTAATGTATTTGTCCCGGCTAGCTCAACTTCCAGAAGACAGTGCTGCTGTTTGAAGGCAGCATGTTCAATTCCTATCCGGGTCAATTAGATGTGCACAAGGGGTAAATCTGCTCCAAGGCCCCAGATTATGAAGTGAATTTCAGGCAACCATTTGACAAATGTCAATATGGGTTAAAGGAGGGCGGATCAAGAATATAACCAGTTCATTCTAATCCACCAACAGCCAATCTACTCAAGACATTATTTCACATACAACAACGTTTCTTAAGCATTTTTCCTTCTGCCCCAAATTGTTCAATAATAAAATTTGCCTTAAGTGCTTGGTAGTAAATTTGCTGTCTGAGGTGTATTACTAGACAACACCTACACAAATGAATTCTTAGTTTTTTGTTGCTATTACTCAACCAGAACAGTCGGTTATTTCTTTTTTATTCTCCCAGTCTGTTAAAGTAACTATAGTAGAGC
The DNA here is from genome assembly GCF_902655055.1 of Lutra lutra. Lineage (NCBI taxonomy): Eukaryota > Metazoa > Chordata > Mammalia > Carnivora > Mustelidae > Lutra > Lutra lutra. The sequence goes on along the minus strand of NC_062287.1, from coordinate 84,555,639 downwards.
TAAGGCCCTCTTCAAAGTTGGTAGAGAGGTTTGATATGGGAACAAAAATAAAGACATACAGTCAAACACCTTAATCTCTTTCTTTATTTAACACTGACATGAAACAATCCAGTCACCAGCAATGTTTAGAACTTTACAAATAATAAACTTCCCCAAACTAATTAGATTTCTAGGACAATAAACACTTTGATAACAAAATTAAATGGGAAAAAATCAATATATTTAGGTATATAAATTGATAATATTCATTTATGATACATGGAATTACAGCATTTAAAACTGAACTAGTTTATTTAGTATTGATATTAAACTATTATTAAGTATTGTTAATCTCTATGAGATACAGCTCCTGCCAGCAATACATATTAAAAATCTCTTTTTATATTTTTACATCTAAAATTTTTAAAAAATTAAACCCCTTTAATTTTGAGGCTGTTGTCTTTTTTTGTAGCAGTACAGTAACTTATAAATCAGGGGATGGCAGAAGAAACTCTAGTTATAAATATGACCCTGTCCTCCTTATTAATGTTTCCAAGCAATTAACAAAGGTTAGGTTATCAAAGTATTTAAAACATCTACTAAAGCAGCACATTTCAAATCCTGTATACTATTTTACCTTGATTTTCTTAATTTTCAACAACTTTTATAGTATAATAAAAAAAATTTGTGATTCCATAATTTGTCTTTAAAACTACAACAGTATGAAGAACATAAAAACAATTATTAGAACTTTAATTTTTACCTTTAAAATATCATTTAAAATTGTTTTTGGTCAAAAAAATTGTTCCATATCTACTTCTATTACCATATCTTCTGATAGTAAATTTCTTTATATTAATATTAAATACAGGTAAGAGTTGTCCAATGACATGAGATGTAAAGCTATACATATTATTATTATTATTATTATTTAAGTAGGCTCCACAACCAACATGAAGCCCAGTGCATGCTTGGACTCATGACCCTGAGATCAAGATTTGAGCTGAGATCAAGAGTCAGATGCTTAACTGACTGAACTACCCAGGCACCCCTAAATTTATATTCTGATGGCCAAGCTCAACATTTTAAAAAAACTGACAGAAAGAAATGAGACTTTTGTACCTATCAGTATCTCCCCTCGCCCAATTTTCAGCAGGACATCTGACAGACATTTACAACAGTTAACTTCAATTTCTATTGACAAATGGCATTTTGGTTTTTTTGTGAAAAGTAATTTTGTCATCCTCATTAAGAAAGTTTAAAAAAAAGGGGGCACCTGGGTGACTTAGTCCATTGGGCTTTGGACTCTTGATTATGGCACAGGTTATGATCTCAGGGGTCATGGGATCCAACCCCATGTTAGGCTCCATGCTCAGTGCAGAGTTTGCTTGTCCCCCTCTCTTTGCTCCTCTCTATGCTCGTGCTCTTTCTCTCTCAAATACATAAATAAATCTTAAAAAAAAAAAAGATTTAAAAAATCTGCTATAGTATATCTAGATGTAGATATAGATGCAGTATATCTAGAAAAGAAATCAAGCAAATAATAAATACCACTTGGTGACCTTGTAGTTTCTCAAACAATGAACAAAGGAATACTGAAAAGTCTCAATGCGATTAAAGAATATATGTAAATGTAACAACAACAAAAAAGCTTGAGTAACAAAAGATGAGATTTTATTTGTGAAAATATAAACTACAAAAGTAAAAATACATATATATGAAATAACTAGTTGATACGGGAAATGTTTTCTTGTAAATAATAAACTCAGGTATTCTTTGTAACAAAACTACTTGATTTTATCTACTGGCAAACTGTCTAACACAGTAAATACTCAGGAAATGTTTGCATCTCTGTCACATTTGATCATTACAATAGCCTTGTGAGGTAGTCATTAGCTCTATTTCATGGTAGGGAAGAAAATTAAGACCCTTTTGGAGACTTAAGTGATTTGTTCAAAGATGTACAACAATTAAGTGACAGGCACCTAAAAAGTTTTCTAAGCCTCAGAGTGAGATCCAGATTCAATAAAAAGTCTGTGGGTTCAAATACACTAATGTGGCTGTGATGAGGTTTGAACATGACTCCATTTAACACAAAGTATCCAGGTGTATAGTTTTAGGAAGAGATTTTTCTTTTAGTCCCACCTATGAAACCTTCACAATAGGCCTCACTTGTATTAACTTGGTACATAACATATAAAGACAATTCAAGATGGAAATAATGTAGGTTTACAATACATAAACGATACCAGCATAACACAGTGGGAAGTATGCTCAAGACCTGGGCTCCTGGTCTATCTGTATCAGCAACTAGAGCTAAACGTGTGATAATGAGGTAAAGTACTTAACTTTTCTGGTCTGGGGCTCAAAATTTTCTCAGGTGACAGAGTTGCACTAATAATTTCTCTTGTCCTTTCTGACTTAAAATTACGTAGTTCAAGAATGATTTTTCTTTTTAAGACTGATTTCTCTCATTAAAATAATTGCTGGGTTTTTGAAAATAAGAACTTCTGGTACATTTTAATATTGATATTACTACTTGATAAAAATACTTAGGAAGAAAAACTGTTATTGCACCCAATTAGGATTAATTTAAAGTGAAGATGAAGCATTTTTGATATTATTATGCAAATCATTGAGAAAATATGATTTGTATTACCAAAATTCTATTTACACATATATTTCAAGTATTCATTTATGACAGATAGTGAGATATACTTGTAGGGGAGTAGGCACAATATTAAATGTCTCAACTAATTGTGTAAAATAGTTTGCCTAGCTCAAGTTATATTAGCATATAATTTGCATGTGACTATAAAGACTGTGAAGTCTATTCACAAGTAATTTTCAAGTTAAAAATTCCATTACTATTACCCTGAAGGCTGTCACAGATTTTTCTTTTCTGACGCTTTTCACCTAATAACACTGAGTTTGATTCTCTTCACCATGAATACTCAACTAAGAGTAGAACATACAGAGACTAGGAATGCAAGAACAATGACCAGCACAGACCTAAGAGTCACAGTTGAAAAATACTAAGAACGTGCATTCAGTGTCTGATGGAGATACTACTAAAAGAGGTTACGGACTTTCATGAAAAAGAATTCAGCTCTACATTACTCTGATTTCTTTTACTTACTGATGTAAAGAAGTTATTAGATTATGTCTCCTACTACCCATCATTGTTGTTGTCATCTAGCCAACACTGGGCCATTAACTGTCTTTCAAACATCCTGGCCTTTCAGTTTCTTGACCACCTCTCCTTCAATGATCTTATTTCCATCCTACCTATGGTGCTCCCTCTCACAATCATACTTTAGACCTTGCCATTATCAATAATTGTTATCCCTATGTGATCTCAATTCACACCGACAACTGCCACTTCCTATCTCCACCCAGAGCCCATAGGGAATCATTTGACTACACTGAGATCTCCATACCATTGCCCACTACTTCACTTCCTCCCTTTGATACACTCTTTCAACTATTTAACCACCTTTATCTATGATCAATTCTTGTACTTCCTTCCTTGCTCTTCTCTTGCCTTGTCTCACCTGCTAGGCAAAACTATTCTGGCTAAATTAAACTCTCTGTCCACTCCACATTTGCCTCAGTACAGCTAAAAGTGGTAGGAGAAATGGCCCCATCCCAGTGGACTGTCTCAGTGTAAAATCATGACCTCAAACTTCAACAGGCCCTTAAGACTGCCTGGCAATCCTACTATACACAGTCTCACCCTTCTTGATGATTTTTTCATACTTTCTCTTTTTGTATACAAACCCTTAATTTCCCTACCCATCTTTATTCTTAGCTTATAACCTTTCACTGAGAAAACAGAAACAACCAGCAGACATCTATCACTATATTTACCTATCAGCATCTTTACCAACATAAATACCCTCTGCTCCTAAATTACCATAGTTGAACTATTTATGAAACTTTTTTTTTTAAAAGCAAGTTCTACATGGGGCTTCTAATGTGGGGTTTGAACTCATGACCGAGATCAAGAGTCAGATGCTCTACTAACTGAGCCAGTCAGGTGCCCCACAGGTGAACTATTTATTTATTTATTTATTTAAAGATTTTATTTATTTATTTGACAGAGAGATAGAAGCATAAGTAGGCAGAGTGCAGGCAGAGGGAGAGGGAGAAGCAGGCTCTCCGCTGAGTAGGGAGCCTGATGTGGGGCTCAATCCCAGGACCCTGGATTCATGACCTGAGCTGAAGGCAGCCACTTAACCGACTGAGCCACCCATGAGCCCCTAGGTGAACTATCTAAACACCTATACTAACCCAGTATCTGTATTTGCTCCCAGACCTCATCCTATAGGATGTCACTCTAGCAATTCTTCAATTTCTGTCTCGTATTAACTTTCCCTTTCTAATGGATGCATTCTAAAGTATATAAACATACTCTTATGTCTTCCTTTTTTTTTTATAAACACAAGTATATCTCTTCCTTTTAAGAAAATAAAAACATTTCCTGTCTCACTTCCTCTGCCAGCTACTACTCTATTTTTCTGCATCAGAGCTCCTTGAATTTTCTAATATTTGGTGTCTCCAATTCCTTCCCTCACATTTTCACTGAAAACCATTCCAGTTAGGCTTACACCAACATCATTTCATTCAAACTGTTATTATGGTCACCAGTGACCTCCACTGGCTAAAATCAATGGATCCTTTAATTTTTGTTAAAAGAATTTTATTGAGATATAATTCATATACCATTCAATTCACCCACGGAAAGTGTACAAATTATGGGCACCTGGGTGGCTGACTTGGTTGGGTGTCTGACTCTTGATTTCGACTTAGTTCATCATCTCAGGATTGTGGGTTTGGGCCTGGCATCGAGCTCTGTACTCAGCAGGGAGTCTGTTTCTCTCCCTCTCCACTTCTCCCATTATATGTGTGCTAAAATATATAACTAAATCTTTTTTAAAAAATGTACAATTCAATGGCTTTAGTATATTCACAGAGTTAGGTTAACTATTACCACAATCAATTTTAGAATAGTTTTCATCCCTTTAGGAGGGAGTGCTGTACTCATTAGCATCACCCTCCTGAACTTTCCCATGCCCCCCAGCCTGAAAGAACCACTAATCTACATTGTTTCTATATATTTGCTTATTATAGTCATTTCATATAAGTGAAATCATATATAATTTATCTGTTGTTATTGGTTTCTCTCACCATAATGTCTTAAGGGTTCATCTATGTTGTAGCAATGTAACAATATATCACTCCTTTTTATGGCTGAATAATATTCCAGATATGGATATATCATATTTGTTTAACCATTCATCAGTTGATGAATATTTGGGTTGCTTCTACTTCTGGGCTATTATAAATAATGCTGCTATAAACAATTCATGGACAGAGTTTTGTGTGGATGTGTGCACAACACTGAGAAATAAAAAAAATTTCTCTTGGCCATATACCTAGGAGTGGGATTGCTGGATCAAATAATAACTCCATGATTAACCTCTGGGGGAAATGCCAGACTTTTCCAAAGCAACTGTCATTTTACATTCTTGCTGGTGGTATATGAATGTTCTGATTTCTCTGCATCCTTGCTAACACTTACTATTTGAATTTTTTATTCTAGCCATCACAAAAGGTGTGAAGTGGTATCTTACTGTGTTGTTTTATTTGCTTGTTTTGGCCTGGTATATTTTTATTTGCCTTTTACTTTATATGTTTTCTTGTCTATATATTTGGATTTATTTTTTGTAAATAGAACATAGTTAAAATTTTTTTAAGACTTTATTTATTATTTATTTATTTGAGAGAGAGAGAGAGAGAGAGAATGCAAGAGCACGAGAGAGGTCAGCTGGAGAAGCAGACTCCCTGCCGAGCAGGGAGCCTGATGTGGGACTCGATCCTGGGACTCCAGGATCATGACCTGAGCTGAAGGCAGTTGCTTAACCAACTGAGCCACCCAGATGCCCCCAAAGTTAAATTTTTAACCCATTTTCTTCCTTTTAATTGCAAAAATACATATAGTGTACAGTTCAGTAGTGTTATTATATTAACAGAACTTTTTATCTTGCAAAACTGAAACTGTACACCCATTAAAAAAACTCCTTGTTTTCCCCTCTCCAGCCCCTGGTAATCACCATCACAAATCACAAAGTAGTTCGTTTCTATGAAGCTAACTACTTTGGATACATCACATGAATAGAATAATATAGTATTTGTCTCTTTGTGCCAGGCTTATTTCACTTAGCATAATGTCCTTAAGGTTTATACATATTGTAGTATGTGTCAGGATTTCCTTTCTAATACTGGATAATATTTCACTGTACGTATATACCACATTTTGTTTATCCATTCATCGATTGCTAGACATTTGGATTGCTTCTACCTCTTGACTATTGTGAATAATACTGCTATGAGCATGGGTATGCAAGCATCTCTTTGAAACCCTGCTTTTAATACTTTTGGATATACACCCAGAAGAGGGATTGCTCAATCATACAGTTCTATTTTTTAATTTTTTGAGAAATGCCATAAAATTTTTCATAGCAGTTGTACCCTTTTACAATATCATCAAGGCACAAGGGTTCTAATTTATCTACATCCTTGCCAATACTTTCTATTTTATATTTTTTTTGAGAAGCTACCTTAATGAGGGAGGTATTATCTCACTATGGCTTTGACTTTCATTTTTCTGATTAGGTCTATTACCTTTTCATTTGCTTTTCAGCTATTTGTCTATCATCTTTGGAGAATTATCTGTTCAAGACCTTGGCCCAGATTCTAATCAGGCTGTTTGTTGTTACTGAATAGTAGTTCTTTATATATTTTGCATATTAATTCTTTATCACATAAAAGATAGGTAACTGTTTTCTCCCATTTCTTAGGTTGCCCTTTCACTCTATTGACTGTCTTTGGATGCACATAAGTGTTTAAGTTTGAAGTAGTCCCATTTGTCTATTTCTGCTTTCTTTGCTTATGCTCTTGGTATTATATCCAAAATAATTGTCAAATCCAACGTCATGAAGATTTTCCCCTTAGTTTTCTTTTAAAACTTTTATAGTTTTGGGTTTCATGGTTAGGTCTTTAACCCATTTTGAGTTAATTTTTATATACAGTATAAGAGAAGAGCCCATCTTCATTCTTTAGCATGTGGATAATCCAGTTTTCCCAGTACCATTTTACTGAAGACTGCTCTTTCCCCTTGAATGGTCTAAGCACTCCTGTCAATGACTGTTTGACCATATATGCGAGGGTTTACTTCTGGGTCCTTTATTATATTCTATTGGTCTAAGTGTTTGCCTTTATGCCAGTACCAAACCACACCGCTTTGATTACTGTAGCTTTGTAAAATGTTTTACAATTAGGAAGTATGAGACCTCCAACCTTGTTCTTTCGCAAAACTGTTTGGCTATTTGGAGTCCCTTGAGATTGAGTCCCTGTATGACTTTAAATAAACTAATTAAACCTGTTGTGTCCCTTTCTTCATGTTCAAAATGGGGATACTATAAGCTTTCATGAGATTTCTGTAAGGATTAAATGAAATAACAAAAATAATATGTTAATAGGTGAGAGGTAATCAGTTCTCAGTAATTATTAATGATTATTAATCCCCATGCTGTCAATATAATATAGTAATGCTCCAGTTGCAGGATGGATGAAAATCAGGTGGGATAACAAGATGGAACAAGGTAAGCACTTAAGGAGGTAAGAAGGAATTGGATGAGTACAACAGTACCACCTAGAACTAACTGCCAAGTAAGTAAGAAGAAACACTGTTATCGAGTCTTCTAATAAGCTTTCAGGAGTGAGCTAAGTAGTATGGGAGGCACAGGAAATAGGACTACTGCTCATTCACAGACATATCTAAGGAGGAACTGATTTCCAAATGTGTTTTTCTCAAAAGAAAGAATAAGATAGGGAAAAGAAAGCTGATTGTCCAGATTCTAAATATTTACTTGTGTAGTCTTCCCAAAGGAGAAATAGCTTTACTGATTTGCCTATTAATAAAAATGTTTATTAGAATAAATTTCAAGCATTTAAGCAGAAATAATAATAATGATGGAAGCCAAAATTCATTAAGCCCTTATAATATTAGCCAGTGTTTGCTAAGAGGTAAATTTTTACTACCTCATTTAATAATCTTAAGTAGTTTCTTCTATTATTATTATTCTTATTGAAGCCTAAGTAATGGGGGCCCCAAGAAGCAACTTGTACAATGTCACATACTAGTAAGTGGAAGAGTCAGGATTCAAACCTAGATTGTCTAACCAAAGGGCCCCTATCTAAACTACACTGTCTCACAGGAAGGTTTATAAAAAGAAAAAAAAAAAAAAGCCAAATAATCCACAATTCAAACACCCAGAGACAATTCCTGTTAGGCTATTGAGGTATATCTTTACAGACCACTTTCTACATATACACATCATATAGTACATATATTGTTTTATAATCCGTTTTGTTTTTATCTCCTCCCTTTGCAAGCAAGGTATTCCACTATGTAAATACAACATAATCAACCAACCTATGTTGATAATTCTTAGGTTATCTCCAGATTTTCAGTAATACACACAGATTATAATAATCTTATCGTACATATATCTTTGTTAACTCGTATCATTATTTCTTTGTCATCAATTCCTAGAAATGGGACAATGGTAATAATGATAATGTACACTCCAACTTTGGTAACCTTTATTAGAATTAACAACGTACATTCCTATGGTTAACATAAGTGACATCCATAGCATCTTTAACACCAGGTATTATAATTTTAAATATCTGATAGCTGGAAAGTGGTATCTCTTTGGTTTTTCTTTGCATTTCTTTGATCACTAAGGAGGCTTACTAGCTATTTTTTGTTTCTTCTTTTAAGAACATCCCATTGTTATCTTTTGTCCTTTTTGTATTAGGATACCCAAATTATTACCAATTTAAAAATGCTCTTGCGGTACCTGGGTGGCTCAGTTGGTTAAGGATTTGCCTCGATCTCAGCTCAGGTCTTGATCTCATGGCCATGAGTTCAAGCCCTGTGCTGGGATCTGGGCTGGGCCTACTTAAAAAAAAATAAAAATGCTCTCAATTTACTAAGGATATTAACATGTCTATACATAAATTTACTAAGGATTTTAACATATATATATATATATATATATATATATATATATATATATATATACATATGTTTATTTTTTAAATTCTGAAACAATTTCAAACTTAGAGAAAAGTTGCTAATATAGGAATTTTTTTTCTCCAGTTCCGCTAGAGGATAAGTTGCAGACATGATGACACATCACTTCTTAACAATTTAGGCTATCATTCCTACAAACATTTCCCCACATAACAACGGTATAACCATCTGACTTGGGATGTTAATATAATTTGGAAATTAATACTACCATCTTAAACCTCAGACCCCATTCAAGTTTTGCCACTTGTCCCAATATCAGTCTTTAGAGTAAAGCACTCAGTTCAGAATCACATGTTGTACTCAGTTTTCATGTCTCTCTTCAGTCTCATTCAACCTAGAAGTTCCTTAGACTTTCTTGACTTTTATGGTCTTGACACATTTGAGGATTACAGGCCAGGTATTTGATAGAATGTTCCTAATTTGTCTGATGTTTCCTTATGATTAGATTTAAATTAGGTATATTTGGTAGAAATACCACAGAAGTGTTGCTGAATTCTTGTTCATGATTTCAGTTTGCCCATTACTGTTGACATTAACTTGATTAAAGTTATGTCTGCCAGGCTTCTGCCCCATAATATTCCTTCCCCGTGTAGTCAGCAAATATTTTGTGGGAAGGTACTCTGTGCTTATGTAAATATCTTGTTTCTTGATAACTTACTTAGTCATTTATTTATTTGTATCAATATGTACTCATGGCTTTCTGATTTATTAAATGGGTTACAATCCACTTACCATCATTTTTTATTCTGATGCTCAAATTTTCTCCTATTTGGCCAGTGGGAACTTCTCTGAGTTGGTTTCTGCATCCTTTTGAGATTCCCTGTGCTTTGGGCTTGTGCTCAGTGTGGAGTCTGCTTGCTCCTCTTCCCTGCACTCCCCCTCCCCCCACTGGTACATGTATGCTCTCTCTCCAATAAAATCTTTTTAAAAATTTTTAAAAATGATGTTTATTCATCATAAAAATTCAAATACATAAAACATACAAAGAGCAGGAAAACTCCCAAAATCCACTACCCAGAGGTGAACATTGTTAACAGTATGATGAACATCCTCTCATACATCTCTCTGCACCACCCTTCCTTCTTTTACCAAAGAAACTAATGTGGGATATTAAGAAGTAAGCTGTTAAAAATGGTTTTCATTCTAAAGAATATTATGAGAACTATGTACAGATTTATTTAATTTTGGCATTTCTTTCACATCCTTTTAAATACATCCTGTTAAATACTACACATAACTATGAGGAGGAAATTTAGTTTGAGTCTTGTGAACTTCTTTGACCACCTATCATTAAGGCTCTGGAACCTAAATTAAGATCTCTGAATTAGTGTTAGAAAAGAATTTAGAAACAGTTATATAAAATTTTATGTAAACAGGATTCTGTAGGCTATTATAATTATTATATGTATCCCATTATTATAATCTGCTTTTTCACTTCACTTGATGCTAAGCCCAGTATCCATCTCAAGTCTCTTATGCAGAAAAAAGTGCTGTGGAGTCTACCTGCTAGAGCTGATGCTGCAGTCTTTGCAACTAGCGTCAGCCACAGACCTTAATAAAAGACACTGTGCCTACCACCCTCCAAAGGATATTTCCCTTGGAAGGTAGTGGGCACTTGAACCTAAATAAATAAAGCTGAAACTTAGACTCCTTTCCTCAGTATTTGAAAGATGTGATTGGTATCCTTTTTCCCAATGTTACTTGCAAACCACTCCTCCTCCTCCATTTTCTGGCAAAAACAAACAAACAAAATTCATGTTTTCTTATGTCTGACCAATCCCAATCATTCCCCTTTTAAGGTGCTGTCTTTATCAAACTTCTGGACCCTTTCCCTATCAGCTGAAGACACTGTACCTGGTCTACAGTCCTAATTCAAATGTCTTATTCTCAACCAACACTTCTGATCTTGGTAATTGCTTTGTTCATTTACCACCACTATTGAGGCTAGGAAGTCCACCACCAGTCCACTACCCCTTCTCTCTCTCCTCACCTATCAACAGCAGTTGTCTTCATTTTCTTAGCCCTAGTTTGTGGTCCATCATTTACTATGTTTAATACCTTAAACTCCTGTTGAATGAACGTCTCAAAACTTGAATCCTGCCTACACCAGGAATCTTAGCAGAGAGGCAAGAAAGTAACAATCTAACAGACTGTACCACCATAAATATTTGATACTTCTCTAGTAGGTATATTTTTCTACTCCATAAAACAACCATCTCAACCCTTCTCATTTAACCCAAACTCCTAAGAGGTAAGTCACTGTTTCTCAGCAGATGACGTTGCCTATTATTCACTGAGTAAAGAAACAATCTCAGTCCATACCTTCAACACTACTCAAGACCCTGCCTTCAACTTTACAAACCTATTTGTTTGCATCTACACTGTTGTCTTCTACCTTTCCCTCCTTCCCTCCAGTGGAGGAAATGTTAGACATCTTAGTGGTCAATCCTTGGTCTTGAGTAGCTTAGGAATTCTGCCAAATTGTTTAGCAATTTGCCTAATGTTATACATCTAGAAACCACTATTTCCTCTTCTAATATCCATCCATTCCCTTGCTATTGGATTTTTCTTATTCATATTAAAACAGAACAGCAAAAACTTCTTGCTTCCCAAATCTCTTCCACTTACTGTTTTTTTCTCTGCCTCCTTATGAACACATTTCTTAACAGAATTATATGACCTCTGCCTATCTCTCTGAACTCACCTTTTTTCTAGATCATCCCATTATTCTTTTCACCAACATGGCCTTTCAGGTCCTTGAGTATACTAAGTCTTTCATTTCTTAGCATACTGGCTGCTCCCTGCAGAATATTTCTTGGCTACTGCCCTTTGTAGAATGGTTTTATTTTCAAGTCTCAGCTCAAATGCTTCTTTAGAGAGGCAATCCTGAATAACTCAAAGCAGATCCTCTTACTCCAATATAACTTGTGGAATGTTCTTTTTCTTTGTATTACTTATCACAACTCTTAATGACATATATATTTATTTATTTGGCTTTAAAAATTGTGTGCTTTCTCACTAGACTAAAAACACTATACATGGTCAAAATTATCAGCTGCTTTGTTTACTACAATAAATCTAGAGTTGAGCATTATGCTAGGCTCATTAAAGGTGCTCAGGTTCACAGAAAGTGTACCCATCAGAAAAAGTGTTCCAATAAATACTGCAGGATATGTTTTTTACAGCAGTAAAGGACACCATCCTAATTCTATTTTCTGAAACCTGGAAAGCATTCTTGATACTCCCTTTACTCTTTCCCCAACCCTGATGACAGCAAAGAAATCAGATTAGGCAAGGGTCCTGGGCCTTATAGGATCTCCATTAGAATGTAGGTTTATTATTCTGGATGTTGCTATAGAACAGTTTTGTTTTTGTTTTTTTTTAAAGATTTTTTAAGTAAAATCTGCATCCAACGTGCGATGCAAACCCACAACCCCAAGATCAAGAGTCATGTGCTCTATTGACTGAGTAGGTTAGGTGCCTGACCTAGAGCCAGGTGCCCCTAGAATGTGGGTTGATTTTTCCGAATGAGATTGGAAGTAATTGGAGGGTTTGAGCCAGAGGAGTGATAAGAGCTGACTTTTGTTGTAAAACTGTACTAATGAAGTAAACCAAGTCACATATAGTTACTTACATTTAAGTTAATGAAATTAAAATAAAATAATTCTTCTTTAAATGTTTGGTAGAATTCACCTGTGAAGCCACCTGGTCCTAGACTTTTGTTTGTTGGGAGTTGTTTAATTTCTGACCACATCTCTTTGCTGGTTATGGGTCTGTTCAAGTTTTCTGTTTCTTCCTGTTTCAAGTTATGATAGTTTATATGTGCCTAGGAATTTATCCATTTCCTCCAGTTTTTCTGATTTGTTGGCATATACTTTTTCTTATTATTCTCCTATAATTGTTTGTATTTATGTGGTGCTGCTTGTTATTTCTCCTCTCTCATTTGTGATTTTATTTATTTGGGTCCATTCTCTTTTCTTTCTGGCTAGGGGTTTATCAGTTTTATTAGTTTTTTCAAAGAACCAACTCCTGGTTTTCATTGAACTGTTTTATTACTTTGTTTGTTTTTTGGTTTCTGTATCATTCATTTCTGCTCTGATCTCTTTTTTTAAGATTTTATTTATTTATTTGACAGAGGGAGAGAGAGAGCACAAGCACAAACAGGGGGAGTGGCAGGCAGAGGGAGATGGAGAAATAGGCTCCCTGCTGAGCAGAGAACCTGATGTGGGGCTCGATCCCAGGAGCCTGACATCATGATCTGAGTTGAATGCTGATGCTTAACTGACTGAGCCACTCAGGTGCCTTTATTTCTGCTCTGATCTTTATTATTTCCTTCCTTCTGCTGGTTTTAGGGCCTTTTTGTTGTTGCTGTTGTTGTTTTCCAACTCCTTTACATGTAAGATTAGGTTGTTTATTTGAAATTTTTCTTGCTTCTTGAGGTAGACCTGTGTTTTTATATACTTCCCTCTTAGGACTACTTTTGTTGCATCCCAAAGGTTTTAGACTGTTGTGTTTCTATTTTCATTTGTTTTTATGTATTTTTTAAATTTCTTCCTTGATTTCCTGGTTGACACATTCACTGTTTAGTATTATGCTGTTTAACCTCCATGTATTTGTGGTCTTTCCAATTTTTTGATTCGGTTGACTTCTAGTTTCATAGCACTGTGGTCAGAAAAGATGTTTGGCATGACTTCAGACTTTTTGTATTTGCTGAGGCCTGATTTGTGACTGAATATGTGATCTATTCTGGAGAATGTCCCATGTGCACTTGAAAAGAATGTGTATTCTGCTGCTTTAGGGTGGAACACTCTAAATATATCTGTTATGTCCACCTGGTCCAGTGTATCATTCAAAGCCATTGTTTCCCTGTTTGTTTTCTGTTTAGATGATGTGTCCATTGATGTAAGTGGGTGTTAAATTCCCCTACTATTACTGTATTATTATCAACTAGCTCCTTTGTGTTTGTTATTGTTTTATATATTTGGGTGCTCCCATGTTGGGTACACAAATACTCACAACTGTTATATCTTCTTGTTGGATTGTCCCCTTTATGATTATATAACACCCTTCTTTGTCTCTTTTTAAGTCCTTGTTTAAAAGTCTAGTCTGTCTGATGTAAGTATTGCTACTAAGGCTTTCTTTTGACATCAATCTGCATGATAAATGTTTCTTCACCCCTTCACTTTCAATCTGCGGGTCCAAAATAAGTCTCCTGTAGGCAACATATAGATGGGTCTTGTTTTTTCATCCATCATGACACTCTATATCTTTTGATGGGAGTCACTAGTTCAATTTACATTCAAAGTATCATTGATAGATATGTATTTGTTACCATTTTATTTCTTGTTTTGTTGTTGTTTCTGAAGATTTTCTCTGATACCTATTTTTTTCAAACTATTCCAAAAAAAGAAAAGGGAAGAAAACTTACAAATTCATTCTAAGAGGCCAGCATTACCCTGATACCAAAACCAGATAAAGGGGTGCCTGGTGACGGGCGGTAGGGGGGGTAGGGAGAGGCTGGTGGGGTTATGGACTTTGGTGAGGGTATGTGATATGGTGAGTCCTGTGAAGTGTATAAACCTGGCGATTCACAGACATGTACCCCTGGGGCTAATAATACATTATATGTTTATAAAAAAAGGGGGGGGCACCTGGGTGGCTCAGTTGGTTGAGCAACTGCCTGCAGCTCAGGTCATGATCCTGGAGTCCTGGAATCGAGTCCCACATCGGGCTCCCTGATCAGCAGGGGGTCTGCTTCTTCCTCTGCCCCTCCCCCTGCTCATGCTCTCTCTCTCTCTCAAATGAATAAATAAAATCTTAAAAAAGAAACAGATAAAGACTCCACTAAAAAAGAGAACTACAGGTCAATATCCCTGATGAACAAGGCCACAAAAATTCTCAATAAAATACTAGCAAACAGAATTCAGCAATATATTTAAAACACCATTCAGCATGATTAAATGGGATTAATTCTTGGATTGCAAGGTTGGCTCAATATTCACAAATTAATTGAAGTGATACACCGGGTTAATAAAAGAAAAGAACCATATAATCATTTCAACAGATGCACATAAAGCATTTGACAAAATATAGCATCCATCCATGATAAAAACCCTCAGCAAAGTAGGCTTAGAGGGAACACACCTCAAAATAATAAAGGCCATTGATGAAAAACCCACAGCTAGTATCATCCT
This sequence comes from Lutra lutra, assembly GCF_902655055.1. NCBI lineage: Eukaryota > Metazoa > Chordata > Mammalia > Carnivora > Mustelidae > Lutra > Lutra lutra. The sequence continues at coordinate 84,540,300 of NC_062287.1, read as the reverse complement.
CAATGGGTAAAAAACTCTACAATCAGGAACAAGACAGGGATATCCACTCTCACCATTGTTATTTAACATGGCACTGGAAGTCCTAGCCACAGTAATCAGACCACACACACACACACCAAAAAAGTCTGAAAAATGCAAAAAATAAAAAGGCATCCGAGTCAGCAAGGAAGAAGTCAAACTGTCACTATTTGCAGAACATGCTACTATACACAAAACCCCAAAATACTGCACAAAAAAACTGCTAGAACTGATACATGAATTCAGTAAACTCAAGGGATACAAAATCAATGTACAAAAATCTGTTGTGTTTCTATACACCAATAATGATGCAGCAGAAAGAAAAATTAAGGAATCAACCCCATTTACAATTGTACCAAAAACAATAAAATAACTAGGAATAAACCTAACCAAAGAGATGAAAGACCTATATTCCAAAAACTATAAAACATTGATGAAAGAAATTGAAGATGACACAAAGAAATGGAAAGAGATTCCATGCTCATGTGTTGGAAGAACTAATATTGTTAAAATTTCTCTATTACCCAAAGCCATCTACAAATTCAATGCACTTACTATCAAAATACTAACAGCATTTTTCACAGAGCTAGAATAAATAAGCCTAAAATTTGTACGGAACCACAAAATACCCAGAATAGCCAAAGGGACCTTGGAAAAGAAAAGCGAAACTGGAGGGGTCATAATCCCAGACTCAAGTTATATTACAAAGCTGTTGTGATCAAAACAGTAGAGTACTGGCATAAAAAGAGATGCACAGGTCAATGGAACTGAATGGAAACCCCAGAAATAAACCCATATTTACATGGTTAATTAATTTTTGAAAAGCAGGAAAGAATATCCAATGGGAAAAAGACCATCTCTTCAACAAATCATGTTGGGAAAATTAGATAGCAACATGCAGAACAATGAAACTTGACTACTTTATTACACAAACAAAAAAATCAAAACGATGAAAGGCCTAAATGTGAGACATGAAACCATAAATGCCTGGAGGAGAACACAGGCAGTAACTTCTTTGATGTTGGCCATAGCAACTTCTCACTAAATATGTCTTCTGAGGTAAGGGAAACAAAAGCAAAAATAAACTATTGGGACTTCGTCAAAATAAAAAGCTTCTGCACAGTGAAGGAAATAATCAAGAAAACTAAAAGGCAACCTACAGAATGGGAGAAGATATTTGCAAATGACATATCTGATAAAGGGTTAGTATTTAAAATCTATAAAGAACTTCTAAAACTCAACAGCCAAAGCCCAAATAGTCCAATTAAGACATGGGCAGAAGACATGAATACACATCTCTAAAGAAGACATAGAGATGGCCAACAGACACATGAAGACGTTCAACATAACTCATAATCAGAGAAATACAAATCAAAACTATAATGAGATATCACCTTACTTACACCTCTCAGAATGGCTAAAATCAACAACAGAAGAAAAAGCAGGTGTTGGCGAGGATGTGGAGAAAGGAGAACTCTCTTACACTGTTGGTGGGAATGCAAACTGGTGCAGCCACTCTGGAACACAGTATGGAGGTTCTTCAATAACCACATTGAGATACCACCTTACACCAGTTAGAATGGCCAAAATTAACAAGACAGTAAACAACAAGTGTTGGAGAGGATGTGGAGAAAGGGGAACCCTCTTACACTGTTGGTGGGAATGCAAGCTGGTGCAGCCACTTTGGAAAACAGTGTGGAGATTCCTTAAGAAATTAAAAATAGAGCTACCCTATGACCCTGCAATTGCACTACTGGGTATTTACCCCAAAGATACTGATGTAGTGAAAAGAAGGGCCACCTGTACCCCAATGTTCATAGCAGCAATGGCCACAGTTGCCAAACTGTGGAAAGAACCAAGATGCCCTTCACTGGAAGAATGGATAAAGAACATATGGTCCATATATACAATGGAGTATTATGTCTCCATCAGAAAGGATGAATACCCAAATTTTAAAGCAACATGGATGGGACTGGTAGAGATTATGTTGAGTGAAATAAGTCAAGCAGAGAGAGTCAAGTATCATATGGTTTCACTTACTTGTGGAGCATAAGGAATAACATGGAGGACATTGGGAGAAGGAGAGAAGGGAGTTGGGGGAAATCAGAGGGGGAGACAAACCATGAGAGACTGTGGACTCTGAGAAACAAACTGAGGGTTTTGGAGGGTAGGGAGGTGAGGGGTTGGGTGAGCCTGGTGGTGGGTATTATGGAAGGCAAGTATTGCATGGAGCACTGGGTGTGGTGCATAAACAATGAATTTTGGAACACTGAAAAGAAATAAAATAAAATAAAATGAAAAAAATATTAAAATGTTAAAAAAAAAAAGTTAAAAATAGGACTACCCTATGATCCAGCAATTGTACTACTAGGTATATACCCAAAGAATATATAAATACTAATCAAAGGGATACATGCACCCTGATTTTATAACAGCATTAACTACAATAGCCAAATTATGGAAACAGCTCAAGTTTCTATCAGCTGAAGAATGGATAAAGAAGATATGGTGTGTGTGTGTGTGTGTGTGTGTGTGTGTGTGTGTGTGTTATATTAACTACGGAGAACAAATGATGGTTACCAGAAGGGAGGTGGGTGGGGGGATGGGTTAAAATGTCATAGGGATGAAGGAGTATACTTGCTGTGATGAGCACTGGGTGTTGTACGGAAGTGTTCAATACTGTATTGTACACCTGAAACTAATATTACACTGTATATTAACTGAAATTTAAATAAAAATTAAAAAAATAAAAATTTCAGGAGTTGCTGATAGGTTGGATGTAGGAAGTGAAAGAGAGGAGTCAAAGGCCTAAGATTACTTTATTGAAGGAAGAATAAAATTTGGAAGGATTAATTATAATGTTGCATTAATAACAGAGAGTAAACCTAGGGGACAATAACTGGGACTAGGAATGCAGGATTTAGGCAGGAAGTAATGAAACAAATGCATACCAATGAAGATAGAATGCCAGGATGAGCAACTAATTTTTGCATACCCAAAGGCCCCCTTGGAGGATAGAAAAAGAAGAAAGGCAAACATGTAAGCAAGTAATTTCTTTTTCATTGGTTAAAATGAGGTTTAGGATTAATAGTTTTCTCTCAAAATTTTTAGATTTTTTAAAAATATTTTTAAAAATTTATTTATTTGAAAGAGAGAATGAGAGAATGAGAGAGAAACAGAGAGAGAGACCATGAGAAGGGGAGGGTCAGAAGGAGAAGCAGACTCCCTGCTGAGCAGAGAGAGTGATGCAGGACTCGATCCTGGGACTCCAGGATCATGACCTGAGCCGAAGGCAGTTGCTCAACCAACTGAGCCACCCAGGCATCCTAGATATATTTTTACTTTAATCATATCACTAGCATGCCAATTAGCAAACTCCTTTCCAACATTTACATCTTGCTTTGCACTCAGCTTGAAGATTTGTATTAATATGTTATTCATTTTGAATCCTCTTAATAATTCATAATAAGGATTTAGCTTACTCCTGCTCTGAACCTTTAGTCCTACCTAGAAGTTCTCTTGCAAAATTTCTTTGTCATGAGTTTCTAATTGTGCCTTCTAAATATACGATGGCTCTCTGTTTCTCAGAGTAAGAGATCTGTATTTTCAAATTAAAAAATATATATACATAGATTTAATACATCTCTACTAATTCCTTTTAATAGCCTGGTACCATATAATACTGTGTTTTAACCTTTTACTTTGAATAATTTTAGACTTACAAAAAGGCTCAAAAATGGTACAGAGCACTCTATATACCCTTCACCCAGCTTCCCCTAATGTTAACATCTTACACATAATCATTGCACAATTGTCAAAATCAGAATATAGTACTGTTTCAAGTTTAAAATAATGTATCCTAGTTGGTGGTGCCATTGCTATACTTGTCTTTCTCATCTCATTAGATCTCTACTTCTCCACTCCAGAAAAGGTAAAACTAAATTCTCAAAGGGATCCACTCATAACAGGTAGCCCCAGGCAATAGGAATTCATTCTTTAGCCTTGTGCTTTTTTAGATGGATTCTTCTTTCTTAATAGCACTGGGCTCTGTGATGCCAAATGTCAATGTTTTAGCCTGGTGAGATAAAATATACTCTTACATGGCTATGTTTCAGTTATTAGTTTTTTCCCACTATATCTTTGAGCTACAAACAAGGCTACAGTTAATATGAGTTATTACTATACTTTGTGCATTGAATCATTAGTTCATCAACTATCAACACCTGTGTCCTAGATTCATGCATAAAGAGATGAAGATAGCATAACCCCTTTCCTCAAGGATTTCCACTGCTTGAGAGGGAAGATAAAAATGGAAACAGGACAAATAATTACAGCGCAATACGCTAAATGTTCTGACAGAGTGTGAACAAAACCAAGTAGGAAAGTATGGAGGATCATAACTATAATTTGTCTAGGAAAATATTACAGAAGGCTCATACAGATGTTCCATTTAAGTGGTAAACAGACTTGGCAAAATAAGGAAAAGTAAAGACTTCTAAAATCTTAAGTAAAATTCTTATCTCCTTTCTTTTGATTTTCTCCTAGAAAGTCTCCTAAAAAGGTAACTAGTTCTTTCAGAATTCAGTTCATTGAATGTAATTAATACAAAACTTTTAGTTAATATAAGAAACTACTAGCCATTTTTAGGATATCTATGTAAAAATAAAATCTCAAATTTCAAAGAAACATATCAAAACAAAATCATTCTATTTACTACCATCTGTATATAAACTCAACATTGAAGATCTGTTCTATTAAAAAAAAGTAACCTTTTATAATATAGTGGGTTTATCAATTGGCTTGGGCTCCTGTAACAAAATGGCCACAGACTGAGTGGCTTAAACAACCAGAATTAATTCTATTCAATTTCAGGAGACTAGAAATCTAAGATCAAGGTGCTAGGAGGTTTGGTATCTGGTGAGAACTCTCCTGTTGGGTTACAGAGGGCCACTTTGTTGCTATGTGGCTCACATGGCCTTTCATGTACCTGTGCTCAAGGAAAGAGAAGGAACTGGATATTTCTCCCTCTTTCTAAGAACACCACCAATCCTATCTGACCAAGGTCCTAATGTCATGACTTCATCCAACTCTAATTCTCTCCCAAAGGCCTCATTTCCAAACACCATCACATTGGGCTTCAACCTATAAATTTGGGCAGGGGAAGCATTGGGCAGAACCATACATATTCAGTTTGAAACAGCAGGTTAAGCAGTGTGTTAGTAGATTTGTTAATAAATAAGAAAGCTGAGATACTATCAGTACCCTGAAGATCAGCATTATTTTCCTAAGGACAACAGAACTGTCCTTGCATACCTGTTAGCAAAGCTTAATTCAAAACAACACCAAAGTAAAAAAATCTTGGATTGCAGAATTATACTCAAAATCATTTTTCCTATCACTGTTCTGTAATTCAGATTATCTGATTTATGACAATGAAATATTGAAACAAAACCGTCTTGTAATATTAGAGTGATACTTCTCAGGTTTTTATAGCCAGACTTTAATTTGAAAGTTTAAATTGTATATACGAACATTCCTATAGGTATACCTGCTAACAATTTTAAATTAGTTAATGCAAATTTTAAATGACCTTCAGTTTTTTCTCACCATAAAAGAAACTATGTTTCAACAGTGCCTTTAGAATATATGAAATTATATACTATATGATAGTGAGACACGGCTATATCCTCTAGTCTTAATTACAGGAAAAGTATAGACAACTGTAAAGTTTAGCTTTATTGTTTTATAAATGAACTAGTAAAGTTCATTTTAATGAAAGGAGCACATGCTTTTCATGAATTAAATCTCACATGGTAAGTACTCATTTTCAAAATTAATTTAATTACATGTTTAAAGTTTAATTACATTTAATTAAGCATTTACGTTTTATATGAAATAAATGAATTATCAGTTAACTGCTATGAAATGAAATATTGCCTTGATAATTAAAATCTATAAATTTTCCTATTCTGTGCAAAACTGCTAGTTCTCAAAACACACTCTGAAAAAAGAAACATATTTTAAAAACTATAGGACTATATTTTCATGGCTGATCTAGGTGTACTTTTTTCTGGCCCCTGGCTTCATGTGCTACACATTTACTACAGCAGCAAATAGAGGCAGCCTGGCACAGAATAAAAAGTGGAGGTTTTGAAGACTTGGGTTTAGGTCAGAGACTGTCACTAACAGCCTGAGAAAGTGGGAAAGGTATTTAGTATCAGTCTCTGTCATCAAGCTCCTAAAAAAATGGAGGGTTGTGGAAGGATTAGATAAGATATCCCATCGTCAAATGCCTGGAACAGTGCCTGACATGGAACAGCTATTCAACAAATGTTCATTCCCTCTTTCTTTTAGTTAATGACTGAATGAACAAAAACCTTGTACTTTGGGGCTTAAAAGTTTTTTCTTAAAACATTTTATTAATTACAAAAGTAACACCACATTTTTTGGTTTACTTACATTATACTTAATGAATATTTTACATTCTTGTATTTCCTTAAGTACTCCATGAATGGAGGCAATGTAGTATTATAGCTAACACAGAATTTTGAGTTAGAAAGAACTGACTTTGAATTTGGGTTCCACCATTTACTGCTTGAGAAATCAAGAAGTTGTTTTCCAAGCCATAAAAGTATATGTACGTGTTTGGTTTAGGGAATGGCAAGAATTAATAGTATTGATATATTGATTAAAGTATAATCAGTATAATCATTCAAACTTAACAAAATATTAGTGATGTAAGTAGGACAAAAGGTATCCCTCTACCCTAATTTTTCACACAAGGATATTCATTTTCACTGAATTTAAGGGCATTTCCTAAGGTTAACAGTAGGATGGACAGTCAGAACTCAGATTTCTTTTTTTATTTCTTTATTAGCGCTCTTTCCTTCATAAGATAGGAAGGTAAAGGCAAAGGACAGCAATGTCTCTTGAAGCAGTAAAGCAAAAAGAGAGGGATCTGATTTGAGTTAATCCTGGTTCTGTCACTTAATAGTTGAGCCTCAAATAAATAACTTCTGTGAATTTCAGTATCTTCTTCTGGAAAATGGGAATATACACTTTGTTAAGGTTCATACAAGGATTGCACTAGGTAACCAATGTAATAGGTAGTGGAGTGACCAACACAGGCAGGAGTCATTCATTAATGGTTGGTGGTAACACTAAGACAACATCAAAGCACCACTTTCTGTAAGTCTCAAGCCATAGAATGGAGAAACCATAATGAAGTGAATATTTTTTATTTTCTGAAAGAGATTTAGTAACAATAAATAGGATAGTCTTCACTAAATTCTCAAGTAATTTTCCTGGAAAGAGACTCTATGGATTTTTAAGTCATTTCAGTTCACAATTTCCTGTCTATTAAATCTCCATGGAATACTCATCTCACTTTGAAAATAATGGTTTTACAAGATGAAAGAAAAGAGAGGTTACAACCTACTCCATGGATTACTTTCCTTGACTCAACAGCAGCCGGAATTGAAATTACATATTCTTAACACGATAAATTATTCAATGTCAAGTACTGTAATTTTCAGAGTTTTGCCTTAATAAAATTAGTTGCAGTATAAACATGTTGTGTTCGTTTAATATTTAAAACACTTCATTGTTAAACTCAAAAGATCCCTGAATTCTTTTAAGGTAACCTAAAAAAATACAGATTGTTATATTTACAGAATAATTTTACTAGAAGTAGAAAGCCTTAAGAAATAAAATATTGGAAGACAAACACTTTCTGTTTACTTTTTGATAGAACATGTACTGAAAAACAGCAGTACTTCATACCATTTTCACTGCTATTATTATCAATCAGTTGTATTTAGATATCTATCTGCATTTAGGGCTAAAAGACCTTGATATAAAAACTATTCCACATTTTCTTGAATATAAGAACAACAGGTATTATTCCTTTTCAAACTGTAAATTAAGAATAACGGCAATTCCAATAGGACCAGAAAAAGAAAACCACATATAAAGAAATAGTATGAAACATATGCACGATTACAGTTACATGTTATATAGAAAACATTTATTATTAGGATATGTACCTTTGGTTATGCATTATTTTAAAGAATGTGGTAAAAATGAATTCTGTTAACCTGTGAAATTAGAATGGAGTCATTAACTTACCATGGTTCTATAGTAAGAGTTGAAGATAATTTTTCTGGAAAGAAAAATCCATGCCATTTTGATGCCTCAATTAGTTCTTGTGGCATCCTTTTTGATGCATCATAATAGTGACCAAATCTTGAAGAAGATACTGGTCCAGACTGTTAAGAAAAGCCATATTGATTGTTAAAAAAAATTATTATTTTTTTAAAACTACAATGTATTTGAACTGCATTCAGCAAAATACTGATATCTCTGCGCATTTTAATGCTGATAGGAAGAGCTGGTATACACAGACTTAATAAATTTCAAAGAAGCATACAACTTTTATTATTTTAAATGATGACTTAGAAATCAACCTTTTCCTCTCCCATGTTTCTCTGCTGCTGGTGGTTCCCTAAATTTGATAAGAATTCAAATACCTCTTTGTTTTTCTTACTGTAAATCTTCCCAAATTAAAAAAAAATTTAATATACATGTATTAATTGTTTTTTAAAGGTTACTGGTTTCAATGACAAATTAAATATGGAATTGCTAAGAACTAATGAAAACTTAAGTCAATGAAATCATTGGTGAGGGGCCCAAAAGAAACTAGCTATTTAAATATATTAAACTGAGCATCATTTAAAAATTAAATTCTCAAAAAAAAAAAAATTAAATTCTCACAAGACAGTGTGTATATATATTCAACATTTCTTACAAATTTAAAATTAAACTAATAGTATAAAATATATTGGAGTACTCCCATTAGGAACAAGGCATGTGCTAAAGAGGGAGAAGGCATACAAATAATATTAGATAAACCAGAAACCTGACATAATCATTAGTTCATAGATACTTCGTCTTTTGTTCTATTACCTATTTCTCCAACAAATCATCTTTCTCATAAGAAACTCTAGTAGCTATTGATGCTGAATTTATTTACACAGGATAGTAAAGGCCTAGTAACAGAACATTCTCATGATACTGCTTTGAATGGACTCTGTGCTGATTCAACACATTAGAAATATATATACCTCTGTCCAAAGTTGAACTACTAACAGATTGGCAATAATTTCTAATAGTTTCTAATCTAAATTTACATAATTTTCACTGTCCTGAATACTACAGACAAATTTCAGAACATTCAACAAAACAGATAATCTGCAGATAATTTGCAGAAACTGAAGAACTATATGGAGTGAGTTCTTAATTTATTTTACTAAGTAACTGCCAACTTTGTAATTTAGATAAAGACATTTCCTTGACACTAGATCTTTGAATTTTAAGATTTAAAAGATTAATATTCTTAAATTGGATGCCTACCAACATCAAATTATACAGTAACAAAGAATAAAAAAATTAAGTCAATAGAAACATTACTCTCAGATTTAGAGTCTGTGGGCTTGGCATTTATTTTCTAGGTAAAATGACTAATCACCCCTCCATAAGATACTGTTTGTTGTCATTAATGAAAGAGACCAATCAGCTCAACCTAATATTTTCAATACAATATATATACAAGTATGGTTCCTAAAACATGATTTATCTATTTACCATGGCAGTATTAACAAATTATGAAACATTAAAGTACGTTTCTAAAAAATGGGGTAAAGTTTTTAAATATAAAGTTATTAGTATAAAGCAATTTAAACAAGGTCTGTTCTTTGGCCTATAATCTATTCTTTATCCGGATTATAGTTCAGAATGTTTTTACTGCAATCTCTGCTAGAGCTCATCTTTTTATTGTGTAAGTCCAAGCCCCCTTAATGTTTTAGAAAGGCCTTGACTAACTGAACTTTGATCTGATGTCTTCATTGAGAAAAACTCCAGGTTGCCCATTTCAGATGCAAATCCTCCTAAGGCCCAATAGAATTTAGTAAAGACAAGCAAAAAAGAAGAAACAAGAAGTTTCCAGGATCCTCTTTGAGAATCCTGGGGCACACTGGTGTCCTTAATCCACGCTGCTCCATGGATTAAGGTAGGTGATAACCTTTCCTGATTCAAAAGAATAAGCAGAGTGCCTACAAACTGGGTGGAGACCAGGATTTGGTAATAATAAAACACCATGCAATAAAAGCTTGGTCTATGTCAGAAGCCTCTGAAAAGGCCTCAATGTACCACATTCCCAGGCCTAGTAGGGAAGCTTGCAAAAGCCTACCTGAATCAAATAAGCATGAATAATCTATTTTAGCAGACTGGCCATGGGGAGAGAGAAAGAAAGAGACTTTTCGCTTCTTTTAAGTTTGAGTTAATAAATTTATTAGTGCACTGAAGGTTCTTGAAGTCTTGGGCACTAAGAGAAATATGCTAAATTGCCAAGAAGCAAAGTATGCTTTTTAAGTTGCCGTCTCTATTACTGTTTCTAATTATAATATTAATGTGATAGAAATCTCAGATTTGGGATGAATCAAGGCAGAAAATTGATTTCATGCTGTGACAGTTTACATATAAAACACAAATAATTCATTAAAATATAAGAATAAAATTTGGAAGATTTTCGTTACAATTAACTTATTATTTTTTTTTAGAAATTAGGATTAAATATGGCAACTAAAATATTCACAAAGTAGACATTAAAAATTTTATTAATGATGAAAAGCTTTAATCCTTCAATAAAAATGAAACTGGAAAAATAAATATACCCTTACAGGAAAAAAAATTTTGTACCCAAACACAAAGCATTAAAATATAATCAGATTTTTAAAAATACTGTGAAATCTTTTGAGGCTTATAAAACAGACTTCAAATATTTCCTCTGAAAAATGATAACTAATGCTTTAAGTCTGATAATACTCTAAGAAAAAATATCAACTCCACAAAAAAAGATGCATTAAATAAATCAACATGTCATCAATAATGAGTCAGTTTTACTCAATTTAATAAGAACATGTTGCTTTAGTTTTATATTATGAAAACTTCTATTTCACAGTTATAGACTAACCTTTACTTTTGTCAACTGTGGAACAGAGAATAATGGAATGGTTCAGTAAAAATGTATTATGATACAGAAAAATTAACTCTGATGGGGGACCAGAAGGAACACAGAAAAATAAAATAATACCATCCCTCACCTCCAGTATGTTAGAAAGAAACAAAACTTTCAGACAAAAGCTGCACACCAAATAAACAGTCTAAATAAGACATTTTCTTATTACTGTTATCATTTCTTGTTTCTCAGTATGGCATAACAGAAAGCAAGAACCCAAATGGTTAACTAACCACTTTGAGCCTCAGTTCAACCACCCATAACAACTATTTTGTTAGGCTGTTGTGAGAACCTAATGCAACACTGGCAATGAATATTTTGTAATTGTAAAGCACTACCTAAATGATATTAATTATTGTATCATGATTCACTAGAGAATCAGATCTATCACTATCCTTTGTAAATACATTACCTCATTTGAAAAATGGTATTTGTTGTCACCTGCAATATGCACACATCAATCAGAAGGATTATTATGGCTGAACCACTAAGAAAGCCAAAGTGTAATGAGGATTTAATATAATAAAGACTTAATACATACCCTAAGTGCTGGAACCATCGTAGGCTTTGGTAATAGAACTATATAATATTGAAGAAATTAGGTCTCAGCATATGTTGTAAGCTACCAATTCGTGGGGTGAAAGGGAATAGGATTTGATGATTGGATAGGGGGAAAAAAAAAGCAGACCTACCTAAGAGAGAGAATCAAAATCACAGGTCAAGGGAAGGGGGCCTTCTTAAAATTACACACCCCTCCAACTGGAAGCAGCACTGTTCTATCCTTTACTGAGCTACAATTACTGACTTAGGTGTGCATATTCTTACCCTTTTTTGTATTCCCCAAGTGGGGAACTGGTGGCAACTTATAGTAAAACTTATAGTAAAAGCTATCTCTGATAAATGACATAGCTAGCTTCAGACTACTTATTTAATCTTTAGTCATAAGAGTTTTAACAATATTTTGTCCCAGGTAGGACACAGAAAACCCAGGGTTTTTTTGTTGTTTTTAAACTAGTAATGGCAAAGTAAAATCTGGATTTATAAAGTACATGATAGCTGAAGGCTATCAGTCTTGGCAAATCCTCATGTATAAAATTTTTGTGACAGGAAAATATACATGCTGGTGACATTTCGAGGAAAGCAAAGAAGTCATAAGATTCTATTTTTGTCAACTGGAAAGAACTCACTTATAAATACTAATAAATTTAAAAATCTAACCATGGACAGTACATTCAAAATAAGCTATTATTTTATTTGTCTTAATGTAACTTAACTCAGTTTTGCTACTATATAATTCATTCATTCACACTGAAAAAAATAAAATTTAAAAAAATTATTCATTCATTCACATTATCATCAATAACTATTGAGCACCCACTATTTGCCAGTAAAGCAAGAGATTTGAAGTCACTCTCTTTCATTGAGCTCACAGCCGAGTAGGAGAAGATAGATGATATTATCTGGTAGATGACCATAAGTGCCCTGAAGAAAAATAAGACAGTGAGATGACAGAGAGAGAGAGTGGTTTTACTTTTTTATGGAGAGTGAGAAAAGAATACATTCCTGATTAAATGATATTTTAATGGAGAACTCAAGAAAATGGGAGAGTAAGTCATCTCAGAAAGATCATTGTGAGAAGAACACAATTTTTAAAACACACTGTATACTTTGAAAACTGATCACGGGGTTTATGTGTTAATATGTGACCACTGAGGAGTTTACTTCCATAGATGAAATCAAAACAACTGCAGGCACACCACACTCTAAAATGAAGAATGGAATAAGGACTACTGACTTATATATAAAGGGGGCAGGAATAGCACTCGTAATTATAATATATAAAGAAACAATACAAGAAACAAAGAACTTTTGCGCCAACTTTAAACAGATTTTTTAACAAGCAGTAAAAAACGAAAGACTTAAAGTTTCAGTTATTTGCATCTTCACTGGCAATTTCACCTGAAGAATGTTAGTGACCAATGAGAAAACTAAAACATAGCTGAGGTTAGCATAAAAATAAAGTAAATGTAAGATGTGAGTGATTTATATAGCCTACAACTGGTCTGGTATATTGTCTCTGAAAGAAAGCTAAATTTAACTTAGAACTTTTGTTCTTTATTGACTCTTTCAGAACAAACCAATAGAAAAATAAGAATGTAGTCATCCTTTATAAAAGAGTCACAATTAAGCTTAGGAATTTAAATGAAATTATCAGCTCAAAGACATGAATGAAGTTCTTTGCCATTATGGTTCTCACGGGCTAGTCCTACATTCCTTGTCTGTTTTAATCTCTATCACTCTACTGACATTTCCCTAAACAGAATAATTCCATTTATCTGGCCTCTTATATCCAGTTCTCCTTCACATCCAAGCTATGCCTACAAAAACTGACTACAGAGCTCCCCTGTATTTTTTAATACGCATGTAATGGTATTCTACTGTACACAAATACTGTAATTTACTTAACCAAGTGCTTACTGATGGTCACTTAGTTTATTTCCAATCCTGTTATTAAAAATATGCTAAATAAATAGATCATATGTTTGTTTTACATATGAGTAAATAGATTCATAATGTAAATAAAAGGATCAAAGGGTAAATGTTTTTTGTAATTCTAAAGTATCTACCAAACGCCCTCCACAGAAATTGTACTATTTATATTTCCACCAGCAAAGTAAGAGAAAGTACTAGTTTTTCCACACCATTGCTAATTTAGTGTCTCACCAAACATTTTAGGTTATTGACAACTTGTTAAGAGAAAACCGGCAGGTCAATGCAGATTTTTTAAAGATTTTTTTAAAGATTTTATTTATTTGTTTGACAAAGAGAGAGAGGGAGAGAGCACATGCAGGGGGAGCAGCAGAGAGAGAAGCTCCCTGCTCAGGGGTGGTCCCAATGTGGGGCTTGATCCCAGGACCCTGGGACCACGACCTGAGCCCCTGAGCCAAAAACAGAAGCTTAACCAACTGAGCCACCCAGAAGCCCCTGGTCAGTGCAGTGTTAATTTGCATTTCTCTTATTGTAACTGAAATTGGGCATCTGCATTTGTATGTTTAAGGGACAGCTAAATTTCCTTCACATATATCCGCCCATTTTTCTAAAAAATTGGGTTGGGATATGGACATTGGGGAGGGTAAGTGCTATGGTAAGCGCTGTGAATTACAGATCTGTACCCCTGAAACAAATAATCTATTATATGTTAATAAAAAAAATTAGGTTGGTAGGTTATTCCTTATTCATTTTAGAAGTTCTTTGTATATAAGGAAAATTTATTCCTTATTCTATCAGTTGTGAATATCCTTCATCTGTAGTTTTTTCACAGTCATTTAAATCAAGCTTAAAAATCTTATTATTCAAATAGCTTTCCCATCTAAATTAGAACAATTTTATACCATATTTTACACTTAATACACAGGCAATACTCAATATTTGCTGGCTGTATAAACACATAAATACATTTATCACACATCAAATATTTATTGAGTACTGGGCATTAACATAGATACTGGAGATATGAGAGAAAATAAAACAGATTCTCTGCCTTCATAGAGAATTCTGTCTGATGGAGAAAAGAGTTATACCAACAATTACATATAAAATAATGTTAGAAGTGCTTAAAAATACATGAAGTGCTATGGACACAAAAATAAGAAATTAGGAAATTATGTATGGAAAACTGTCCGAGTAGTAAGTAATATTTGCATTTGGGGAAGGCTGAGTTGGTGAATAAGAAAGTAAAAAGCATTACCAGCAGAAATATAAGCAATTTATAAGGAATAACTCTCATAGGACAGATGGATATAGTATTTTATATTCACACAGGAGGAGACTAAAAGGTAGGCTTGGGTTAGGTTGTATAGATCTTATATACAATCTCAAGAAGTTTGTATTTCATATTGCAGGCTTATAATGACAAATAGGTTTCGTCTCACATACTAACTCTCACATATTAGCTGGTAGTGACCACCCAGAATACTGCAGAGAATTCTAAGGCGTTGTCTAGGCTTGGCAGAAGGGTTTTATGAATGACAGTCTGCCATGCATTTAGAAGGAGGCAGTGGAAACAATATACCAAATTAGGCATTTACAGTTAAGGAGTGTTACGAACATATCTGTCCTTGGGGAAGGTATGAGTGATGTCAATGTAGAAGACAAAAGGGTAGGCTATGGGTATTGTGTCTTATTCAGATTAGAATTTCTCTCTTTTCTACCAATATGATGTCTGGTAGACATTAAAGTGTTCTGAAAGGTGAATAAGTAAATAATCAAATAAAGGAGCTAATAAATGAACAGGGCCTTCACCAAGAGCAGAGTTCATAATCTTTAATGAGCAGATTTACTGACATTCGTTTTCACAGAAATCTTCACTTTATTTTCTGTCTCTTAGTCTATCCCGGACAGATGAGGTTATCAGACAGCTGAGTTCGAAAATACAATGATAGAAAATGTATAGGAATAAAAATAGTAATTCCAAGGGACTACCAGTTATGCTGATTATTTATAGGTAACCAAACTGGACAGAAATAGCTTAATGAGCTCCTTACTCTGGGTTGCAATCCTAGAATAAAAGATTCTATATGGAAATTATGGAAGAAATGAAATCTACTTTGGTAAAAATATTTTTTTGCCATAATTTTATTTTTTAAGAAATGTCATCTTGATAAAATACAAATAAAATATCTAGTTATTTAAATAAGAAAATATACATTGTAGTACATTTAAAGAATGAAAGGTATACTACAAAAAATTCTATAAAATGAAAACAAATAGATTTGCAAATTTTAGAGATAGTTTGTATGTTGACTTGCCTCCATCTTGGGTAATAACTGGTAACGCCAAGCTATTTTCATCTTAATGTTAGAGTCTGGTGTTTTATGATTACATACATCTTCATCAAAATCTTTTTTACAATTATCATCAAGTAATGGTGCAGGAAGTTCCTAAGAAAACAGAATGACACATTATTGAACATCTGTGACTAAAAAATGCGACAGTTTTCTTAAATCATATTAGCAATCCTAGAACTTTCCAAGACCTTGATGCCTGAAAACTGATCGAAGCATAGTCACAACAATATGGCTATTTCTAAAACAGAGGAAAATCGTATATATAATAGTGTGAATGAACTAGAATTTAAAGAAAAGTATTCAAATTTTTATACTATCAAAAACCAAATGCTACTGCAACAAGAGGTATGATCTTTTATATGTATATGTGTATGTATGTGTACACACACACACACAGACACACACACACGCATAAAGCAAAGCCCGGAATTAGCATTTATGTATTACATGTAATTACTGTTATGTCTCCTGCTAGGTAAAAATAAGCATGTGTGCAATCTGTTTACTGGTATGTAATACTAGAATTGAAAAAACTCATTCACCTAAATAATTGGTGAAGTTACAGCAATAAGACATTTATTTTGCCCTTATCAAATATTAGTTTTGTACCTGCAAGCCTATGTCTCTTCTTTTAACAATGAAAATGGAATTTAAAATCTCATTAAGTAAAGAGACACTGAAGTCCAATTTTATCTTTCCTTTTTTGGAAGCTGATCCAGAGAGTAGCTATAAAAAACACACGGGATACGCACGCGTGTCCATGTGCACGTGCGTTTGTGTGTGGGTGTGTGTAGAGGAATTACAGAAATAATGCAAAGAAAAAGTACCTAAGTTTCTTGGAGAAGGAAAGCACATATAATAGTTGCCTTTTTATATTAGCAAAAATCATGAAGATAATGTAGGGTGCTGCCTTAGTAAACATAATCTTGTGCTATGACATAAATTAGTCTAAACTGCAACTTTTACTTTGCAAAATCAAATTTATTTATGTTTAGAATCAAGTCAAATAATCAGCTGGAAAACACATTAACCATCATATATTTTAGTTATCTACTAAAAGACCTCCAAACAGAACAACAGTTCTGGGGATGTGGGTGGCTCAGTGGGTTAGAGCCTCTGTCTTCGACTCAGGTCATGATCCCAGGGTTCTGGGATGGAGCCCAGAATCATCATTGGGCTCTCTGCTCAACAGGGAGCCTGCTCCCCGACCCGGCCACCTCTCTGCCTACATGTGATCTCTGTCAAATAAATAAGTAAAATCTTAAAAAATAAAAAGTTTAATTTATGCTGGTATTAGAAACTAGTTATATCATTTAAACTCTGATTCCATCATTCCCAGCAAAGCCTTACTACCTTACAAAATATAAATGTTTTCATATTTGTTTCATATTTGTGAGGCATATGGTACAATACAGTATAGTGGTTATGAGTATGAATTCTACAACCAGATTGTTTAGGTCTAAATCTTGACTTTACACACTGTGTAACAGCTGTGTCTATGGTTACCCTGACCACTTATTGGACCTCTCCAGGTCTCTACTCATTATCTGAAATATAGAGATAACAGCATTCATCTCATTGGGTTTTTGTTGGGAATAAATGAGTAAAAAATGTGAAATGCAAAGAACGGTGCTTGCTGCATATTAAGCACTTAATAAACATCTGATTATAAGAATTTAGTCAAATAATTGCCTAAACCTACTACCCAGAGCCACATATTTTGAGTTGACAATAGTAGGCAATGTACTGATTGTTGCATCATTATATTGTACACCTAAAATGAATGTAACACTGCGTAATAACTATACTTGAATTTTTTTTAAAAAGTAAATATCCAGTGCAGAATGCAGAAAACAGGAACCCAACAGTTTTCCTGAGTTGAAGAGATAAAGCCAGGAGTTGAAGGAGGCCATGTGGCAAAGTACAGGGGGAAGAAAGAGCACAGAGAGAGCGAGCTCCAGAGATCTGTAGAGGCAACTTTTTTTTTTTTTTAAGATTTATTATTTGTCAGAGAGAGAGAGCGAGCGAGCGAGCGAGCATGCAGAAGCAGTGGGAGCAGCAGGCAGAGGGAGAAGCAGGCTCCCCACTGAGCAAGGAATCTGATCTGGGACTTGATCCCAGGACCCTGGGAATATGACCTGAGCTGAAGGTGGATGCTTAACTGACTAAGCCACCCAGTCTTCCCTGTGGAGGCATTTCTTGAGTACTGAAAAGCATATGGACATAAGGAAACTATCCACAACTGGTGAGAGAACTACTCAAAAGGAGCAAGGTCAACAATTTCTGCAGCTCACACAGAACGAGAAAAAGTCCATGGTCTTACTGACGGGAGTGAAGAAACCTTGTAATTCATGGAGTATTAAGTAGTGAGGCAAAATCAACCCTAGAAAAAAAGCTGCTCTGATTCCAACTGATGAAGCTTAAGAGCAAGACTCACAGTAATCAAATTGCTCCCAAGTAACTTTACTGAACCCCAGAAATAAACTCAAGAATGTTTGTAGGACTCCACATGTTAAAATTCACAATATCTGGAGCCAATAAAAAAATACCAGGCACGAAAAAGAACAGGAGAATATGACCCATAATAAGGAGATGCAGCAATGATACGAATATAGTTAGACTAAGACAAAAATCAATTATAATTAAAGCCTATGTGTTCAATAAAGTTTGAGCACATAGAGATAGGAAAGATACATTGTTAAAAGACCAAAATGAACCTCTAGAGATGAACACTCCAACATGTGAAATTTTTAAAACACACTGCACAGAAGGAACAGCAGATTAGATGTCGCAGGAAAAAAGATTAATGAGCCTCAAGACATAGCAATAGAAATTTTAAAAAATTATACCTATGACAAAGGTATAAAATTTTAAAAAATTATAAAATCAAATTTCCCTGCAATAATCATTAAGTAAACAACATTCCCAGCATAAAGTTATGTATATACATGGATATGCTAGACAAAATACTTCCATAAAAATAGTAGGCATTAAAATACTATTAATATTTGAAAAATTAACATTTTACTTTATAAAACAAAATGAAGTAAAATTGAAAGAACTGTTGAACTGATCAATGATTCTTTACTTTGAAACATATTATTTCCTGACACATTCTCTTCTAAAAATAGAAATGTGATTATGAAGCACATTAAGATGTTAGAGTCACTAAGGTCATTTTTATGAGTTTCAGTTTTTGATGAAATCAGTTTCTCTTTCCTTCTCTCCTATAAAAAATGAGGAAATTAGCATGTAGCGCTTCTTCCCAGGCCCAAGTTTAGTTTTTTCTCCCGATGAGAGAGAAGCAGGTATACTGCTGAGCAAGGAGGCCGACGTGGGACCTGATCCCAGGACCTTGGGATCATAACCTGAGCTGAAGGCAGATGCTTAAACTACTGAGCCACCCAGGTGTCCCCTCACTTACTGTTTTAATTTCATTTCTCTAACTGCACTGTGACTACTGCAAACCTGTTTAATATTGAGTAATATTATTTAAATCAATTCATATATTTTTAAAATATTTTATTTATTTATTTGAGAGAGAGACAGTGAGAGAGAGCATGAGCGAGGAGAAGGTCAAAGAGAGAAGCAGACTCCCCACGGAGCTGGGAGCCCAATGCAGGACTCGATCCCGAGACTCCAGGATCATGACCTGAGCCAAAGGCAGTGGTCCAACCAACTGAGCCACCCAGGCATCCCTCAATTCATATTTTTAATTCTGCAATTATCCTTTTATCTACTCATGCTTTTCTTAAATTTCATTTTAATGATATTTTATTGAATTCCTTTTTTTTTTCTATTTAGAACCCATGTTCTTATCTCTTCTATAAATCTTTTCTGAAGAAATTTCTGTTCTTGGGTTATGTTTTCTTCCAGACTGAGTGTTTCCCTCTAGCTAAAGTTTGAGAGCTGAGTATTTTGCTATTCACCTATTTTTCTGTACCTTCATGTTAGAAGAGTTTAGGCAAAATTAAATGCTATCTTCATTAGAAGACCTGGACTTTTTATTTTCTTAGGAGATTTCATAAAATGCCAACTATTTGTGTTCACATTAGTTGGTTCAGTGAGTATTTTGTTTTCATTTAGGGAATGATACACTACTAGGTTTTAGATTATATACCCAATTCAGTGTTGCTGAACATTTGCTTTAGTTTGAGACCATCAGCCCTAATTATCTTTTTAAGATTACAATAATTCTTTGGTTTCTGGGTGTGAGGATGAAGAACGTTGAATGGTGACTTTTATTTGGACACAGCCTTTATAATTTATGGCATCGGGCTAGACCCTGACTCTTGTTCTATTCAGTAAAACTGAATTTTTGGAATATTTGAAATTACTTTTTGTTTGGTAATGTATGACAGTCTATGATACAAATTTAGTACCCCCAAGCCCCAATATTCAGTAGTTCTTAAGTAATTTTTTTTTCTAAAGATTTTATTTATTTGATAGAGATCACAAGTAGGCAGAGAGGCAGGCAGAGAGAGAGGAGGAAGCAGGCTCCCTGTTGAGCAGAGAGCCCGACGCGGGGCTCGATCCCAGGACCCTGAGATCATGACCTGAGCCAAAGGCAGAGGCTTAACCCACTGAGCCACCCAGGCGTCCCAGTTCTTAAGTAATCTTAAGGAAATTTTCAAACAGAAATAGAGTGGGGAAATATACACCCACAACCTTGCCATAAGAGAACTAATTGAAAATTCTGTTTAGAACATTTCAAACATATAAAAACTGTCTTCATAATATATTGGTTGATGGGCATCATTTTACAACTAAATTAAATCTGTACATTATAAATTATTTTAAAGTAAATTATTTTAAATGATTGGTTCTCAATTATTTTTCTGCCTTTACATATTTGCAAAAATGTAATTCCATATATATATATATATATATGCATTTATACATATTTATTTCATCAAAAAAACAATATATATATATATATATATATATATATATATATATATATATTTATTTATTTTAGAGAGAGAATGCATGGGGGTTAGGGGTAGAGAGTGACACAGAGAGAGTATCCCAAGCAGGCCCCGCACATATCCTGAGTTAGGACTCAATCACAGAACCCTGAGATCACGACCTGAGCTGAAACCAAGAGTCAGACAGTTGACCAGCTGTGCCACCCACACATCCCCCATCAATATTTCTTATTGTCTTGTGGGGCAAAAGATAAAATCTCTGTAATGTTAAAAAAAAAGTTTGAGGAGTCTGATGTTCTTAAGCTTTTCTCCTGCTTCACAGCCTTATCCTCAGGATGAAGAACCACTAATTTTATTTCTGAAATGAGGAAATAAGTAAAAACTTAAATAAAATGTTATAAAACATTAAATTTAATGAATATATAGCTACCTTACAAAATCTATTTATTTTAGACATGTGTAATTGTTTTAAAATTGCCTTTTCTGCATTAAAAATACTAGATACCAATGAATACATCTGAATTAATTTTATTAATCAGTTTTTAAAAAATTTTTAGCTTTTTATTTTTAATTTTTTTGTAAGTTGGCTCCACGCTCAGTGTGGAGCCCAAATGGGGGCTTGAACTCACAACCCATAAGATCAAGATCTGAGCTGAGATCAAGAGCTGGACACTCAACTGACTGAGCCACCCAGGTGCCCTTATTAACAGTTATTAAGATAGAGAATTATTTACAAAAACCACTGGTCTACAATTATGTTAGTCAATAAGTAGCCCCAATCCATATGTGGCTATTTAAATTTAAGTTTTTATTAATTAAGCAAAATGATAAATTCGGTGCCTCAACTGCCATATAGCTCAATAGTCAGTTGTAGCTAATAGCTACTCTGTTGTGTGGTGCAGGCAGAGAACATTCCAATATCAGAGAATTGGAGAAAACTTTATTGGTTAGTGCAGGTCTAGAAAATGTGAAAATGTATTTATTTATTCATCTAACAATTTAAACTGTTTACTGTGTAACCATCAATGACACACTTTACAGTTATATCAACTAAGATTTTAAAGAAACATCACAACTTAGTTGTTTAAAATTAAAACCAAGAGACATTTCAGTACCTAAAATAGTTGTATGCCTCCCTGTCCTTCCTACACTCTCTTTTATCTTATATCAACTACAAAAAACATTTTAAACACTAGTTTTTTCACTATATTCTTTCAACTTAGAAAAACTGTACCCTAGAGAGATGAGTCACATAGGTGATGGGGATTAGGAAATGCATTTGTTGTGATGAGCACTGGGTGATGTATGGAAGTGGGGGGATCGCTATACTGTACACCTGAAACTAACATACCCCTGTATGTTAAGTAACAGGACTTAAAATAAAAACTTTAAAGAAAGAAACGTCTCTTCGCCATAAAAAAAAAAAAGTATACAACTATCCCTTTAAAAATCAATACGGACTGGACAGCAATTGATTTTAAAAGTGGTAAATGTTCAACAAATAAAGTTGTAAGATAAAGAAACATATAAAATAGTAAACAATTACCTATTAACCTACCACCTAAGAATAATAACTCTGAATATGAATATTTCACGTATTTCCCTCCAGGCTTTTAAAAATATATATACACCTTTTACAAAATGCATGCTGCCTGTTAGGCATATGATAATGTATATTATTTGTATTCTACATTTTAAAAAAAGATTTATTTATTTGAGAAAGAGTGAGAGCACTTGGTGGGGAGGTACAGAGGGAGAGGGAGAGAGAAACTTAAGCAGATTCTGAGCTGAGTGTGACGCTTGAACCAAGGCTGGATCTTAATGATCCTGAGATCATGACCTGAACAGAAACCAAGAGTCAGATGCTTAACCAACTGTGACACCCAGGCACCTCTGTATTTTACATTTTTAACATAGTATTGTGAGCACTCCCACATTTCAAAAATAAGATTTTCAATGGCTATATATTAAATTGTATGACTTAATTAAAATTCAGTTTATTATTTCCTTACTGTTGGACCTTTCCGTTGTTTGCAATCTGAGAATGTTTATAACATAAGGCCTTGCATCTCAAATTAGTATTTTTCTATGGGATATATAAAACACATAGAAATAATAAAGAATAATATAATAAACACATATATCCCAGTTTCTACCACTTGGCTTTAACAAATTCTAGTAACTGGTATACTTGCAGAAAAGACCAGTAATTTTAGCAAGCAAGGAGGAACACTCGTGTGTGTCAAAGGAGAAGGACTGGTTGAAAATCTTTAAAAACAAAAGATCTCTAAGATCCCCTATTTTCTACTAAAAGCCAGGATACAACTCCTCCCCAACTGTGTAAGAGATATGGATAGGTCACATCAGACAAACTGGAAGTAGAAACACGGCAGAGGGCAGCGGTGACACATCATGTTAGAGACAGGGTAACTTTGCAAATCTTCATACAGAAGCGTGAGATACCCCCAGAACCCCCAACACGTGCATATAGTTGGTTCCCCCTGCTAGGCTCTGACAAGGCCAGAAGACATTCTTAAGCAGAACAGGCTGGAGATCAGGAGATTAAAGGAATCCTCCCTGGAGAAATTGACAAAATTTAGGGAAAAGGCCTTTAGAGAGATACCTCTAGCTAAATTTATAGTAAATCTATCAGATCACAAGTTATGCGCCGAAATACACAGTACTTTCCAACTAGCCTTCTAGTCCCTTACTCTTCAATATTAAAAGACAGCCAAAAATTATCAGATATTTGAAATAAACATCTAATATGGAATTCAAAGACCAAGACAAATGAGCAGGAAACAATGCCACAAACAGATAAAAACTTCAAAAAGAATAAAAAGTAGTATCTGTTATACGAGATGGTGTGTAAAAAACACTTCAGTAAAAGGAAACAATAAGAAAAAAAACCTGAGCTTGTGGAAACTGCAAATGTACTAGGAGATTAAAAAAAAAGATCTGGAAGTTCTAGAAGATAAAGTTGGTCAATCACTCAGAATAAAGGTACAATAACAATAATAATGACAGCCATGTTAAAAAAAAAATGATAGCTAACATTTTAAAGCACTTTCCACTCCCAGGCACTATTCTACCTACTTTATACAACTAACATACTTAATCTATAAACAATCTTAAGAAGTAAGCAAGCACTATTAATAAGACCATTTTATAGATGAAGATATTGGAGCATAAAGGTTAAACTGTTAAAGATCACAAAGTAAGTCAATGGCAAAACAAGGATTTGTAATGGACAATCTTATTTTATCACTGTCTCTCTCTCTCTTTTTAAAAATATTTATTTACTTTAGAGAGAGAGAGAGAATGTGGGGGAAGGGACAAAGGGAGAGGGAGAGAGAATCCTTAAGTAGGCTTCCCACTGAGCACGGAGCCCAACACAGGGCTTCACCCCAGGACACAGAGATTATGACCTAAGCAGAAATCAAGAGTCTTGGCCGCTTAATCAACTGAGCCACCCAGGTACCCCATCACGCAGTTTCTTAACCATTATGCTATATGACCTCCTAAAAAGATAGAAAATGAGAGAGAAAAGAAAATATTTAGAGAATTAGTCCAGGAGGTTGACACCATAAAAGGATTTCTTAGAGAAACAGAGATAATAGAGGAAAATGTCAAAGAAATAATCTAAGAGAAATTTCCAGAAATAAAAAAATGGGAGATAAAGATTTAAAATCCTGATTATTCATGAATGAAATCCTGATTATTTCATGAATGAAAACAGACATATACTAAAGCATAGAATTCTGATACTTCAGAAAAAGAGGGAAAAAGGAAAACAACTGAAAAGCTTCCAGGATCTGGACTTTTCAGAAGAGAAGTTGTTTTTCAGTCTACAATTCTATATTTGACTGAAGTAATGTTAAATTTGAGAGTGAAATTAAGACAAATTCGGACGTGCAATGTTTAAAGTCTCTACCACCTCACACCTCTATCTCCTCACTCTCAAGTCACTAGAGGATGTACTCCATTACCAGCAAAGTCAGAGCAGTTGTTAGGATGATGAAGGAGAGTGCCAGAGTAATAACTGTCTACAGAACAAGCAGTCCAGCTGGAGGAGAAGGATGGAGCAGTCTAGGAAGGGGACGCTTAAACACATTAAGAGTCATCTACAAGTCAGGAATAGTCCTCCACAGGAACTAAATGGGCCAGCACCTTGATCTTGGACTTCCCAGACTCCAGAATTATAAGAAAATAAATTTCAACAGTTTAAGCCAGGCTACAGTATTCTCGTTCTGTTATGGTAGCTTAAGATTACTAAAACAGATTTTGGCACAAAAATGTGGTTCTGTTGTAACAAGATGTTGAAGTGACTTTGAAATTGGGTAATGGATAGAGGCTGAAAGAGTTCTGAGATGCAGGCTAGAATATGGATGTTAAGGGAGAAATAAGAAACATATAACTAGAAACTAGAGGACAGGCACTCCTTGTTACAAAGTAGCAAAGAATTTGGCTGAACTGTGTTCTAGTATTCTGTGGAAGGTACAACTTGTGAGCAATAAAACTAAGTATTTAGCTGAGATTTCTTTTTTTTTAGAATTTATATTCAATTAGCCGACATGTAGTATACATCATTAGTTTCAGATGTAGTGTTCAATAATTCATCAGTTGTGTGTAACACCCAGTGCTCATCACATCACATGCCCTCCTTAATGCCCATCACCCAATTACCCCCTCCCCTCACCCTTCTCCCCTCCAGCAACCCTCAGTTTGTTTCCTATAGTTTAGGGTCTCTTATGGTTTTTCTCCCTCTCTGATGACTTCCTATTCAGGCTTACAGTAAAATGCAAAAGGAGATGAATTAAACAAGGAATTATTAAGCAAAAAGAACCAGAACTTGAAAATTCAGAAAATTCTCAGCCCATTATATTATAAAAAATGAAAAAGCTTGTTCTAAAGAGACACTAAGGGTATGGCTGAACAACCATTTGATAAAGAGATCCTGGGTATGACTCATGGACTTACCCAGTCATCTCAGCACAAGCCAGGAATAGAGCTATTCTACCAGCAGAAACACTGCCAGTTTGAACTACAGACAAAGCAGGATGGGATTAAGGGAGGTAGTTAGACTTCTTGGATTTTATAGGCTTGTCCACTGAACAATTTGGCTTCAAGCCTGAGCTATCCTGCAAAAAAGAAGGGAAGAAAAGATCCCAAAGGTGATTAAGAGATGATCAGGCTGCAGCTCCTACCACAGGCTCAGAGTCATCAACCTGGGGTGGGGCATGGCTGCCTCAATCTTGGTTTCAAAGGGTGAGACTGCAGCAGCCCAGCCAAATCATGTGGGTGGTGTCCTGCCCAGCTGAAGGGGTATGATGCTGTTACCCCAATGGGCCTAGAAGGTACAACATACAACCAAAGAACTTTATTCATGAACCTTAAGACCTAATGGAATTTACCTGGCTAAATTTTGGACTTGCTTAGAATCTATCACTCCTTCCTTCTTTCTGATTTCTCCCTTTTGGAATGAGAATGTCTATCTATGCCTGTTTTAACAATTTTTTTTTTTTAAGATTTTATTTATTTATTTGACAGAGAGAGATCACAAGTAGACGGAGAGGCAGGCAGAGAGAGAGAGAGAGAGGGAAGCAGGCTCCCTGCTGAGCAGAGAGCCCGATGCGGGACTCGATCCCAGGACCCCGAGATCATGACCTGAGCCGAAGGCAGCGGCTTAACCCACTGAGCCACCCAGGCGCCCTATCTATGCCTGTTTTATATTGTACTTAAAAGCCCATAATTTGTCTGGTTTGACAGGTTTACAGGTTAAACAACTAGAGTAGAATTTTGCCTCAGAATGAACCACGTGTCAAGTCTTATCCATACCTGATTTAGATGACAGATTAGACTTTAGACTTATAGTTGATGATGGAATGAGCTAAGACTTTGGGGCTATTAGGCTGGAAGGATGTGAATTTGAGGGGGAGGACAAAAACATTCAGTTGCATAAGATAGTTTCTGGCACACAGTAGGCATTCAGTAAATGTTTGATGGAGAAAGAAATGATGGCTAGCAAATCTCTATTTTCAATTATTCCCCAAATTTCTGGGCCCAGAGATTTACCTGCTTTCTCGATATTCTATTTGAATGTTCGACTGCATGTCAAACTCAAACTATACTTAATCAGGCTATCATCTTTCATTCTTTTCTCCCTTTCTCTCAGCTCCTCCACCCTTACTTTCACACAATTATTTTCTCATTCATTCCAGACTTGCTAATTCATTTCTTGGCTTCTGGCAGAATGTATCCATAGAACTCTCAGTTAACTCTTTAAATTGCTCACAAAGAAGATATAACTTTATATGTATTTATAACAAAGATATAACTTTGAACTTTATTTCATATTATTGTCTTACAAAGTGGACAATGTGTGCTTACTCAGGAAGTCCTAAGATTTCTGCCTCCAAGTCTAGGACTGCTGTTTCCTTTGCTTAAAATGGTAACTTGTATATTTGGATATCCAATAAAATTTATTTGATAGAAATGAAAGTATAATTTATCTTAGCAGTGGCTACATACTCTCATTAAAAACAAAATTTTCTTTAAAATAACATAAAATGAACAAAAGGAAATAAGTTCATAACAATATAGTGAGGAGACAATATGAGCAAACCACACACCAATGAATTTGATGATAGCAACAGAAACTATCAAAAACAAAGGACAGGGGGGCACCTGGGTGGCTCAGTCAGTTAAGTGGCTGCCTTCTGCTCAGGTCATGATCCCAGGGTACTGGGATCGAGTCCCGAATCAGGCTCCCTGTTCAGTGGGGAGTCTGCTTCTCCCTCTGCCTGCCCTTCCTCCTCCACCTCCCCCTGCTCATGCACACTCTCTCTATGTCAAATAAATAAATCTTTAAAAAAAAAAAAGGGACAGAGGGAAAAAATAACTGGAGAAGAAAAAGAATAATTCTAGCCAACTTTTTCATATAAACTAATAAGCTGAATTTAAAATTTATATGGAAATGCAAAAGCTATATAATAGACATAACAACTAAGCAAAGGAAGAAAGCGGGAGGACTTAAAAATACCTGATTTTAAGACATTATAAAAACAGAATGATGAAGTTCATGTACGATAGATACCTGGGTCAATGAACAGAAACAAAAGTTGAAAAGAGACCCACATTTTTATTTGATATTCTACATAAATGCCAAGGCAATTCAATAGGGAAAGAATGATAACAAATTCTCAGAAAACAATGAAGGAGAAAACTTCAGTGATTTGGGGTTATCCTAGGAGTCAGAAAATTGGCTTGTGGGCCTGTTTTTGGATATAAAGTTTTATTGGAATTTGCTTAAGAATTGTTTATGGCTGCTTGATAGCAGAATCAAGTAATTATGACAGAAACCATACAGTCTCTACAAAGCCAAAAATATTTGCTATCTAGCCCTTTAAAGAAAAGTTTGCAAATATTTCTTAAATAGGACAAAAATATACCATGAAATATAAAATAAAAAATTGAGGCACTGGAGTTCATAAAAGTAAAAACATTAATGCTTTTCAAAAGATACTGCTAAGAAAGAGGCAAGCCATAGGTTGGAAAAAAATATTTGCCAAATATTTGATATAGGATTTGTATCCAGAATATAAAAACAACACTTATAAATCAATGATAAAAATACAGTCATATAAAAAATGGATAAGAATTGAATAGACACTTCATCCAAAGATACATGGGTGGCAAACAAACACATGAAAAGATGCTCAACACCATTAGTGATTAGTAAAATGCAAATTAAAAGCACAATGAGATATCACTGTACATACACTTGAATTGTTAAAATAAAATTTAAAACATGACAACACCAAATGTTAAAAAGGAAAGCGGCAATTGGAATTCTTATACACTCCTGATAGGAATGCAAAATTGCGGGGCACCTGGGTGGCTCAGTGGGTTAAGCCTCCGCCTTCGGCTCAGGTCATGATCTCAGGGTCCTGAGATTGAGCCCCACATCCAGTTCTCTGCTCAGTGGGGAGCCTGCTTCCTCCTCTCTCTCTCTGCCTGCCTCTCTGCTTACTTATGATCTCTCTCTGTCAAAAAAAAAAAAAAAAATCTTTAAAAAAAAATTAAAAAAAAAGGAATGCAAAATTGCAAAGCAGCTTTAGAAAAGTTTGGAAATTTCCTTAAAAATTAAATAATTTACTTTCAATATGACCCAACAATTCATCTCCTGAGTATTTACCTAAAAGAAATAACAACATATGCTCATACAGAGGTGTGTAGATAGCAACTTCATTTAGTAGTCAAAAAGTAGAAACTAATCAAATGTCCATCAATTAATGGATGGCTAATAAAAGCAGCAAAAGGAATCAATTCTATTGACACACACAGATACATGGTTAATCTGAAAAGCATTATGTTAAGTGAAAGAAGCCAGATACAAAATACTATATACCACATGATCCAAAATATATGAAATTCTAGGAAAGGCAAATTATAGAGATGGTAAACTGATTGGGGCCAAATGGTATGAAGGGGCCAGGCAGGAAGAGGAGATTAACTGCAAAGAGGCACAATTCTGAGGGGATGGAAAGGTTCTATATTATGATTGTGGTGGTTACACAACTGTATACATTTATTATGACTTAATCAAATTGTACATAAAATTGGTAAATTTTATTATATATAAACTATATGCCAAGAAAGCTAATGAAAAAGGCCATAAGCACAAAACAAAGAGAGTTGATTACATATATATGTATGTATGTATTTTTTGTTTAGAAAAATTCACATCAAATCCCAAAAAGCAGTTAACCTACTGAAGGTGGGAGATGGGGTTAAATGGAATTTGGGGCATGTGAGCTGAGCTTTACTTATGATGTAACCTGTAGAAAAGAGAATGTATACTAATGGTGAATTACTTACATGATCATAATTTAATTTAAAAAATCAAAGTTTTAAACATTTATGGAGCAGATGACATCGTATTTCAAACTGGAAAGATGTATGAAGAATTAAACCAGTTGAATGGAAAAAAGACCCACTAAAAAGATTGTCATGCCCTTTCATAATTTGATGGATAAAGATAAAAGCCTGAAAGCTTTAAAAGAGAGGAAAATATACTACTCACTAATGAAAAAGAAATAGATTAGCACCAGATACCTTAGCAACCCTGGATTTTAGAAGACAATGGAACAATGTCTTCAAAGTATGAGGCAAACTGTTACTGAAATTTCCACTGAGTGGACACCTGGGTGGCTCAGTTGGTTAAGCATCTGCTTTAATTTTGTTTTTAAAAAGATTTTTTTAATTTATTTGACAGAGACACAGTGAGAGAGAGAACACAAGCAGCGGCAGTGGAAGAGGAAGAAGCAGGCTTCCTACTGAGCAGGGAGCCCCCTGCAGGCCCAACCCAGGACCCTGGGATCATGACTTGAGCCAAAGGCAGATATTAATGACTGAGCACTGAGCCATCCAGGCGCTCCCCAAGCATCTGCTTTATACTCAGGTCTTGATCTCAGGGTCCTGGGATACAGCCCCCATCGCACTGGGTTCCCTGCTCAGTGGGGAGTCTGTTTATCCCTCTCCTTCTGCACCGCCCACCCCCAGCTAGTGCATGCGCTCTCTCTTTCTATCTCAAATAAATAAAATCTTAAAAAAAAAAATTTCCATTGACGAAAATTATCTATTAAGTGTAAACACAAAATACAGTCATTTTTTAAAAGCATATAATATTTCAAAAGCTTACCTACCACAAACTTTTCTTTTTAAAAGTATTTGAATTGTGGGGCGCCTGGGTGGCTCAGTGAGTTAAGCCTCTGCCTTATGCTCGGGTCATGATCTCAGGGTCCTGGGATCGAGCCCCGCACTGGACTCTCTGCTCAGCGGGGAGCCTGCTTCCGCCCCCCTCTCTCTGCCTGCTGCTCTTCCTACTTGTGATCTCTCTGTCAAATAAATAAAATATTAAAAAAAAAAGTAGCTGAATTGTATTTCCCTGATGCCAAGTGATGTGGAGCACTTTTTCATGTGTCTGTTGGCCATCTGGATATCTTCTTTGCTGAAATGTCTGTTCATGTCTTCTGCCTGCTCATTTCTTGATTGGATTATTTGTTCATTGGGTGTTGAATCTGATAAGTTCTTTATAGATTTTAGATATAAATTTTGTAACCCTTTATCTGATGTCATTTGCGACTACCTTCTCTCATTTTGTCAGTTATCTTTGGTTTTGTTGACTGTTTCATTTGCTGTGCAAAAGCTTTTGATCTTTTTTTTTTTTAAAGATTTTATTTATTTATTTGACAGACAGAGATCACAAGCAGGCAGAGAGAGAGGAGGAAGCAGGCTCCCTGCTGAGCAGAGAGCCCGATGCGGGGCTCGATCCCAGGACCCTGAGATCATGACCTGAGCCGAAGGCAGCGGCTTAACCCACTGAGCCACCCAGGCGCCCCAAAGCTTTTGATCTTGATGAAGTTCTAATAGT
Organism: Lutra lutra; assembly: GCF_902655055.1. NCBI lineage: Eukaryota > Metazoa > Chordata > Mammalia > Carnivora > Mustelidae > Lutra > Lutra lutra. The sequence goes on along the minus strand of NC_062287.1, from coordinate 84,508,998 downwards.
ACATTTTTGCCCTTGCTTCCCTTGTCTTTGGTGATGTTTCTAGGAAGAAGTTGCTGTGGCTGAGGTCAAAGAGGTTGCTGCCTGTGTTCTCCTCAAGGATTTTGATGGATTCCTGTCTCACATTGAGGTCTTTCATCCATTTGGAGTCTATTTTTGTGTGTGGTGTAAGGAAATGGTCCAGTTTCATTCTTCTGCATGTGGCTGTCCAGTTTTCCCAACACCATTTGTTGAAGAGACTGTCTTATTTCCATTGGACATTCTTTCCTGCTTTGTGGAAGATGAGTTGACCATAGAGTTGAAGGTCCATTTCTGGGGTCTCTATTCTGTTCCATTGATCTATGTGTCTGTTTTTGTGCCAGTGCCATACTGTCTTGATGATGACCGCTTTGTAATAGAGCTTGAAGTCCGGAATTGTGATGCCACCAACTTTGGCTTTCTTTTTCAACATTCCTCTGGCTATTCGGGGTCTTTTCTGGTTCCATATAAATTTTGGGATTATTTGTTCCATTTCTTTGGAAAAAATAAAAGGTATTTTGATAGGAATTGCATTAAATGTGTAGATTGCTTTAGGTAGCACAGAAATTTTCACAATATTTGTTCTTACAATCCATGAGCATAAGTCAATCAGAGAAAGACAATTATCATGTGATCTCTCTGATATGAGGAATTTGAAAGGCAGGGCGGGGGGGTTGTGGGGGGTAGGGAAGGGAAAAATGAAACAAAATGGGATCAGGAGGGAGACAAACCATAAGAGACTCTTAATCTCACAAAACAAACTGAGGGTTGCTCGGGGGTGGGGGTGTAAGGATAGGGTGGCTGGGTTATGGACATTGGGGAGGGTATGTGCTATGGTGAGTGCTGTGAAATGTGTAAGCCTGATGATTCACAGATCTGTACCCCTGGGGCAAACAATACATTGTATGTTAATAAAAATAATTTAAAAAAAAAAGAGTATTTGAAGATATAATTCAGCCATTAAAAAAGGAAGCCAAAAAGGAGGTAGAAATCATAAAAAACAATAAACTGGTAACGCCTTAATAGTAAAATGAAGATCTATATATCTTCTTTCAACCAGAAAATTAAAAGGTAATTTTATTTTACATATCTATGAGAATGGCTGTCATCAAAATACAAGAGATTTGGGACCTGGGTGGCTCAGTTGGCTAAGCATCTGCCTTCAGCTCAGGTCATGATTCCAGGGTCCTGGTATGGAGAGCCCCACACTGGGATCCATACTCAGTAGAGAGCCCGCTTCTCCCTCTCCCCCTGCCTGTTGTTCCCCCTGCTTGTTCTTTCTCTCTCTGTCAAATCAATAAATAAAATATTTTTAAAAATACAAGAGCTAAAAGTTGGTGAGGATGTGGAGAAATGGGGACCACTGTGCACTGCTGGTGGAAATGTAAATTGGTATAGCTACTATGGAAAATACAGAGGTTCTTCAAAATGTTAAAAAGGAACTACCATATGATTTAGCAATTTCACTTCTGAAAGTGTGTATCTGAAATAATGTTACTATCATTGAAGACAGATTTGCACCCCCACGATCCCTGCAGCCTTCTTTACAACACCCAACACATGGAAACAACCTGTGTCCACTCACAGAAGACTGATGAAAATGTGGTATATATACACAATAGAATAGTATGTGACAATAAAAAAGAAGGGAAATCTTGCCATTGGTGACAACATGAATAAATCTTGTAAGCATTATGCTAAGCAAAATTAGTCAGATAGAGAAAGGCAAATAATGTATGATCTCACTTATATGAGGAATCTAGAACAGAGAGCAGATTGATGGTTGCCAGAGGTGAGGGTGGAATAAATGGTTCACTGTGGTCAAAACGTACAAACTTCCAATTATAAGATAAGTAAGTCATGGGGATGGAATGTGCACCATGGGGACTAGAGTTAACAATACTGTGTTGCTGGGGCACCCTACTGACTCAGTGAGAAGAACACACCCCTCTTAATCAAGGAGTTGTAAGTTTGAACCACATTTGTTGTAGAGATTACATACATAAATAAAACTTAAAAAATATACTGTATTGTATATTTGAGAGTTGCTAAGGAATAGATCTTAAAATTCTCATCACAAGGGAAAAAAGCTTGTAATAAGTGAGGTGATGGGTGTTAGCTAAACTTATCATAGTGATCATTCTGTAGTATATACATATATCAAATCATTATTTTGTATACACATTAAACCAACACAATGTTACATGTCAATTCTGTCTTTAATAAAACTGGGGGGAAAAAAGAAATGCTGGTACTGGTAAAAGAATAAAAGCATAACAAGAACATGAAAAGCTAAACATGAAGAAAAGGAAGGAACTAAAAATGTGACATGAAACTAAGGAACTGAGGGAATGTAAGAAATTATTCCTGTTCTCTTCTAGAAGTTCATTTTAGTGACATAAGATGGCATTTCATTTCTAAGAAGTCCATTATATGATCTGATTCAGTAAAATATTTATCTAATTTGATAATTAAAATGATGTGTTTCAACTTGTAAAATAAACTTACAGAGTATTGAAGATTCAATTATAGTTATAGAATTTGAGTTGTAATAATTGATAATGTGCAAGTAAGTTAGAGATAACAGGTTGAAGGCAGAAGAGATGGCAAAAGATAGTTGTGATAAGTTTATCTTATATACTGAATTAATAGTACAACGTAAAATGAATCAAAAAATAAAAGGCAGGGCGCCTGGGTGGCTCAGTGGGTTAAGCCTCTGCCTTCCGCTCAGGTCGTGATCTCAGGGTCCTGGGATCGAGGCCCGCATCGGGCTCTCTGCTCAGCGGGGAGCCTGCTTTCTCCTCTCTCTCTCTATGCCTGCCTCTCTGCCTACTTGTGATCTCTCTCTCTCTGTTTCAAATAAATAAATAAAATCTTTAAAAAAAATAAAATAAAAGGCAAAGAGTATAATTTACAATTATAATAGTAACCACTGGAATAACTAAAAATAATTAAATACAACCAATGTTGGGGACTTTTCATAGAGGAAGACTGGAACTATAGATTGTAGATGGTATAGGTGGGGAGAAGTTCACTTTTCACTTAAATTCCTTTATTATTACTTAAATTTTTTGCTATGATCTGCATTATTTTTTGTATTTTTTGTAATAAAGTATATCTCTGAAAATTTAAAATTCAAATGTGTGATAAAAATAAGTATTCAATCCCAGATGCAGTGAAAGAGGTTGTGAGAGAAAAATGTATTTTTTAAATTACAAACAACTATCTTAATCAGTTTTAATATTACCTAAATAGGACTGATAGATTCTGAAAGGTAAATTCCAAAGGTAAATTTCCTTAATTTTCTTGCAGTATAGTAAGGTTATTTACTTGTTAATATACTTATAGTAAGGTTATTTACTTTTTAAAAGTAAATAATGAGGTTCCTTAGAAGAACCTCATTATTGGATTATTTCCCCTTTTTTTATTGTTAGTACTCCAAAAAGATAAGAAAAAATTTCAAACTCTAGAAAAATATATACAATGTCCAGTTCCTGACTGCTCAACTTTAATATCTCCTAACTACAGCAGAATTTTTCCTTAAACGTATTTCTCCTCTTGGTAGCATATTTCCCAAATGAGCAAGATAACACTTGTATATGCTCACTGAAATATACGTTAAGAAATACAATTTAAGAAGCGTATGTTAAGTTCCAGCATCACTGGGACACAGACATATTCCCAAGAACACATCAACACATTAAAAATGGGGATTATTTCTTATTTCTTATTTTTTAAAGATTTTATTTATTTGACAGAGACAGAGAGTGAAAGAGGGAAGACAAGCAGGGGGCGTAAACAAGAGAGAAGCAGGCTTCCCCCACTGAGCAGGGAGCCTGATGCGGGGCTGGATCCCAGGACTCTGGGATCATGACCTGAGCTGAAGGCAGACACGTAACGACTGAGCCACCCAGGTGCTCCATAAATGGGGATTATTTTTAAACTGGTAGCATTATGGTAAATAAGGACAATTAAGATTTGTGATAACTGGGTTTCTGGGAAGTGGGTAATTCAAACACACCAAAACCCAGGTTCAAAATTGAGGTATATATTTAACTGTATTTCATTGATTCTGACTTTTTTTCAGGTTATTATTACTGAAATTGGGATATATTTTACAGGTGATATTATATCAAGCAGATAAAAGGTATCATGTCTACATACGTAAGAAATTGGTTGTTACTCTTGGTGTGTAAGTGGGCAAATGTAATTCTTTTATATCTTGGCCAAGAATCTATATATGGCTCAATTAAGGAAGAATATGAATTCTGGTTTTCCAGAAAACTTCCACTGATACTTTTTGGGAAAACAAAGATAGCCATCTGCAACAGTAATTGCACAATGCATGTCATTGTTTTATTTTTTAATTTTTTATTTCTAGGAATTATTATTTGAGAGAGAGAGGGAGGGAGAGGGCACGTGTGAGGGAGTGTGGGGTTCGAAGCGCAGGTAGGGAAAGGGAGAGAATCTCAAGCAGACCTTACTGAGCCTGGAATCTGAGTTGGAGCTTGAGCTCATGACCCTGAGATGATGAATGGAGATGAAATCAAGAGTTGGATGCTTTCCTGACTGAGCCACCCAGCTGTCCTTGTATGTCATTGTTTTAGAATAACATCTGGGTGCAAGAGTGGAGCACCTTTTAAGAAATGTCACATCATCCGTGTTTTTGATGACACAGAGAATGGTATCATGTGAAAAAACATGAATCATGGAAAACCAGGTATGGTCAATGACTATAAAACAGAAAGTAGTTCATTATAGTAGTAATATGAATGTGAATGAAGGTTCAGAAGTTAAATATTTTGTTCTTTTTTTTATGTACAAGTGTGATATGATTTTAAAAAATACAAATGCCTAAGAAAACTTACAAATAATTAAATAAAAATCCTAAGTTAAAAGACAACATTCTGTTTTAGTTTATTTGGCAGTGTTTTTTCAGTGATACATACAACAGTGTTGCATCTTGTGGTCAGTGGCATCTCAGATTTGATAAAATATGGTATTTCTTTAGAAAATGGACCAAAATTCCTTTAGTATCTGTTTTTAAGGATTCCATCAATATATAAAAAATTTTTAACACAACATGGTATGAATAAATGTTATGGTAGTAATTTACGTAGATAGATCTACGTGAATACTTGGTCAATTTCATTTGTATCGTTCTTTTAGCCAGAAAGCTGAACAAAAATAGCAGAAAATTAAAAACTGACCAATGCAAATTAAGAGTCAGTGGTTTTTAAGTATTGTGAAGTCAAGAACTAAATCCTGGGGCACCTGGATGCCTCAGGTGGTTAAGTGTCTGCCTTCAGATCAGGTCATGATTTCAGAGTCCTGGGATGGAGCCCCTTTCAGGTCTGTCCCCCTGCTCTGTGGGGAATCTACTTCTTCCTCTCTCTTTTGCCCCTTCCTCCACCTTGTGTGTGTGCTCTCTCTCTCTCTAACAAACAACCTTAATAAAAAAAAAAAAAAAGAAGAAGAACTCAATCCAAAGGCAACAGTGTTAGAACGTCCTATATAATTCTCTGACAAAAAAATCCATTATATGAAAATTGTCTTAATGGTTTCAATACTGCTATTCAGAATTCAAGTCAAATTCAAGTCAAAATGAATTATTTAAAGATACGCCAAAATTGATATTTTTTGGGAAAAAAGAATATTCTGATTTTTTTTTTTTTTTTAAATAAGCTCCACGCCCAAAGTGAGGCTTGAACTCATGACCCAAGATCAAGAGTAGCATGCTCTTCTGACTGAGCCAGCTGGGCATCCCGAATATTCTGATACTTTTGTCTTTCAGTGTTCAGAAACGTATTCTGTTAAGAATTTGTATTCAGTATGTTGTTATATTTGTAAGCCCTATATTTTTTGAAATGTGTCATCACCTAACCTGCTCATTGTGACTCCTTGACCCTATCAGAGATGATGACTGCTATAATCTATATTTTTGTTGCAATGTCTGTATCTAATCAAACAAAAAATTTAATTAATGTTTGAATTAAATCTTACAAGATTCTGTCTTACAAGAGAATGCTAGTAATAAGCTTTTAAATATTCAATGATTACAGTTGTAACAGATCACAGATCAAGGTCCTTCCTTGTATTTTTGAAAATCCAGTCTTTGATTTCTTACTTGTGTTGGAGAGTGCACCAACACAACACATTTCATGATTGTTATAACCTTGTTTCCTTAAAGAAAAAATACCAGGTTTTTGGTTCTTTTATGCAATACGGTGCCTACAGTACCCATAGATTTGGTAGGAAGGATTAGGAATAAGTAAAAATAAAAAGCAGGCTTCATAAGGTCTATAGAGAAGATATAGTGTAAAGTATAAAATTTCTCTCTCTTAATCAGATGAATCACTTCAGAAAATTAACATGAAAAAGAAACTGGCACTACCTTTGGACAAAACTGCTTATTCTACTTAAAAAAACCTATATGAAACCAATTATTATAAACTTCCCATACCAAAATATAGTCCAGTAATTAGGTGTATTTATTTTTTTTACCAGAAACATTTATCCTTATCCATAAGATGCTATAAATATATTTCTTCCCTTTTCAATTCATACCATTCTGTGCTTACTGCTATATTATTTTGTGGTCTTTGTTTTGGCAGATGCACAAGCAAAATCTGATTCCAACAGCTTGACCCTTCTCACTTTTTATGTTCTCTAGGGCATAATAAAACCCAAGATACAATCCCTCAGCAGTTAATGAAGCTTAACCTCCCACCCTCTTAATTACCAATGCATTACACCAACTATGGGCATCATACTCCTCTCTAAGCTATTTTACAATTCAGCAGAAGTACTACTGAGCTATTATGTAGCAACATAATCCATGCAGCATGAGAAATCCTTCTTAAAAATAAAATCTTTTGATCCTTGCAGGTTTTGGTAACTGTATAATTAATACTACTTAAGCATTATCCATGTATCAGTAAGTATATTATATTGTATCAGTAAGTATATTACTTTGTTGATTTGGGGGGAGTTGGGGAACATTTATTTTCTGAAAGTTAGAAAGAGAAACAAATTCAAAGATATTATTGACTGATTATCATAATTTGAATACAAAAGAACTCCAAATAACTAGCCTGAGTATCCATCTATTAAAGATATGGTCTCCATATTACCTCCATTCAAATATTTTAAAATATTAAGGGAGAGGTCACTTTAATTGTTAAAAGCATTCAGAAATGTAGATTGCAATGAAGTAAGTCAGAGAGTCTGTGGGTATACAGCTGATGTTACATAAAAAATGTTTTTAAACTTACAGATTTTATGGTTAATAATTAGAGAATGAATTTATATCCATCCATATTTCACATTAAATTCAGTACAGGGGACATCTTGGTAGAATTTTTTAATATATTTTCTCTCTTCAATGTAAAGGGGCAAAATTAATAATATTATAAAAGGATAAAAAATACTTTCACATTGGTATACAATTATTATTTTAATTAAACTCCCCAAATTGAGCTACTGACAAAAATAATGCTTTTCTTTTGGCAACTACATCAATTACATGAATTACAAAAGAGAAAATGAAACCACTAGGATAAGAGCAGTGTTCTCAATGCTGTTGCGTAGATCCTTATCACATTTCTCGTTAACATATAAACCGAAAATATAGTGACAAGACTGAAAGAAAGATCTCTCAATTTTCTTGACTAAGATGGGGGAAGAAGGATAACATGAAGAATAGGTATGTCCCTAGTTACAGAAAGAAAAATAAATGGTGAACAAATGTATCCTTATAACATATTAAAATACATCTTGTGAAAAGTTTTATTTTTAATTTTTTAAAAAAGACTTCATTTACTTATTTTAGAAGGAGACAGAGAGAGAGCACAAGCAGGGGGAGAGCAGAGGGAGAGGGAGGGCAGATCTCAACCAGATCCTGTGCTGAGCATAGAGCCTGATGCTTGATCCCAGGACCCTGAGATCATGATCTGAGCAGATAATCAAGAGCCAGACACTTATCGGACTGAGCCACCAGGGCATCCCCATGAAATGTTTCAAAAAGTAGACTGAATTCTCCACTTAATCATGGGTTTTAACAGGTTTACATAATAAGACCATGTGCAATAATTCCCTTAGTAAATGTTTACTGTATAAGGATGCCTATTAACCTGTCCTCTTAATAAAAAGATATATGAAAATCCTTACTGAGTAAACAGGTTATGAAATAATTACTTGAGTTATAGAAGGATTCTGATATTGGCAAAGGATTTCAACATAATTCCTTTAAGTGTTAAGTGCCCCAACTGAATATAAATTAAGATAATTTCTAAAAACCTGATATAACCAAAACATCTCTAAATATAGTTACTGTAGAAGTTAAGATAGTGACAGTGATCTTAACATAATTATTTATTAAATTGATGTTTGAGAACATAAGATTTTTTAAGCTTTAATTTATTTATTTTAAAGAGAGAGAGCATGAGCGGGGGAAGGGGGGGGAGGGAGAGAATCTCTTGAGCAGACTCCAACTGAATGCAGAACCTGACATGGGGCCAGAGAGGTCACAGAATTTTTACAAGGTTGGAAAAGAAGTATTCTAAAGTTTTGGTATATTTATTGTCAAAGATATCTCAATTAGTAATCAGGTATTATGTTTACTTAAGAGGTCCAGATCAGTTATATTTCCTAGCTCAGGAGCATACAAGTGACTGTTTTTTTTTTTTTTTTTAAGATTTTATTTATTTATTTGACAGAGAGAGACCACAAGCAGGCAGAGAGGCAGGCAGAGAGAGAGGAGGAAGCAGGCTCCCCGCCGAGCAGAGAGCCTGATGCGGGGCTTGATCCCAGGATTCTGAGATCCTGACCTGAGCCGAAGGCAGCGGCTTAACCCACTGAGCCACCCAGGCGCCCCCAAGTGACTGGTTTTATTTGTTTAATATCATATTCTTTTATTTTTCCAAAATCAACCCAGGTAATGGAAGATGTCACAAAAATCCTTAGTATATTTTGGTACAATAAATGAAACTAGATATCACTTTATTTTTACTAAACTTGAAAATTATTTTGTGATGTACATTTGGTGGTAACAGAACAAAAACAATTCTCTTTCTGCTCCCTGAGTACTGAGAAGTAAAGGCATAATATAGGTTTTTAAAAATTCTATAGTATCTTGTTATAATCTGTTTTAAGAAATAGAAAGGTAAGACGTTTCACTTCATAGTCTCAGATGGATCTTCCACTTCCAATTAAGTCTTCAGTTTAATGCCATCGACCCTGTTTTTGAAATCTAGCAGACTTTTAGACACACACACACACACAGTAGTAAAAACTATTTTACGAAACTGGTAAGTGCATTTCAGATATCTCTGATTTCACTAATATAACATGGAAAGATGACTATGGTGAATTAAGGCCATTTTCTGCAACTACCCATCAGTTTCTGATGAATGAAACAAAATTGCAGGAAAGAAACACTGGACCCTGAAAAAATCACCCCAACACTAAATGGAAAGATAGCCTTGTCTTCTTTGGGGTTTTCACACAGTAAAGCTAACCCTTTTTTTTTTTTAAATAATTTTTTTAAAAGATTTTATTTATTTGATAGAGAGTGAGAGAGAGCATGAGATGGGAGAAGGTCTGAGGGAGAAGCAGATTCCCTGGTGCTGGGAGCCCGATGCGGGACTTGATCCCGAGACTCTGGGATCTTAACCTGAGCCGAAGGTAGTTGTCCAATCAACTGAGCCACCCAAGTGCTCTTTTTAAAGAATTTCTTTTTTAAAGATTTTATTTATTTATTTGAGATAGGGAGGGTGAGAGAGCATGAGAGGGGAGAAGAAAGCTATCCTTTTGTATATAATCTTCAAAGACTATTTAATCTATGATCCTTGATGGTGTGCACCTCTCTTCCTTCATGGGATCCCTGAATATTTCATTTAATGAGTTGATTTCATTAATTTGGGGAGCTGATTTAAGAAAGTATGTGTGGGCGTGTTTTAAGTTTTAATGGCTCTGGTTTTCAGAATTTGAAGTCACTTAATTCATCCAAAAGGATTGAATATCTTCTGAATATGCTTCAGAAAAAGCATTCAGAGGACAAATGAATTCCATTTCTAATATTCCCAAGTCTGACTTTGTGTGGCTTCTTTTCAAAGAACGATAAGTGCTATATAACAGTACTAAGATTTTAACATTTGAGCATGACAATAACCATCAAGCATTTACAACCACTCATTTTTTTTTTTTTAATGTGTTCAAAATAAAATTTTGGGAAGTAAATGTGAGGCCTGGAGTATTTTAAGATTCAGAAAGCAAAATTCTTAATTTTTCATTTTTAATTTGGAATTCCAGAATGAGGTAGCCAGGGAATTATCTCTATCTTAATGTGAGAGAATAAGTGACTTGTGCAAGGTCCTGCAACGTCACAGAAATTAAAACCCAAGCCCATATTCCAAATATACTTCATCTTCTGAGGACAAATATCCCATCACAGAGTATGGCATTTTTGCTACATGACTTAGGTTTACTTTTCTGCATGCAAAATTCCTTTCTTATGTTGGTGATGCACAAATATCAACCCCAACTTTGTGTTTATTTTAATGTTATACCAGAAATGGTTCCTTCAAGCTCGTAACAGAGTGGTGGGTTTATTTCCCTTTCTACTTTTATCTTATCTTTCATTTTCTTGTTGGAAAATAAGGCACATGCCATCTTTTAAAAGCTGGCTACAAATGTAGGTCACTGGAAGCAGTATTGAGCCTTTGCATGATTTTTCTTAGTCTTTTTAGTTTGCCAAAGCAGCTCAAACTGTGGCTGCCAGGAGAGAACTCAGAATTTTAAATAAGCTCTCACAAGTAGCCAGGGGGAAAAAGAGAGTGAAACCCTGGGGTCAAACAGCAAATTTCTGGCTCAACTAGCACTTCGGAGTTGTAAGCACTGAAAAGCATATAGATAGCCTACAATTTTCTGAACAAATAAAATGTTGACAAAGAAATGGAAGGAACATAGTCTGACTATAGCTCTGCCTTTAAAGGGCTCTTCAAATATTTGTGTTTAAACTATGAACAGAAGATACACAGTAAAATAAAGTTTTAATAAAAAATATATATATAATGTAGGCTCAGAAAAGTAAAAATAAGTAAAAACGTGTGAGAAGATGTGTTATTTAGAAGGTACTGAGTATGCATGAAACTTGCAAAGTGGAATGGCAGAAGGACCAGAAAATAAATTTTTAAATTATTTATAACATATTTCTTTTGTTCTGAATCATTAAAAAACTATAACTTTTATGATAAGTATAATTAAAAAAAAACATGTTCAGTAGTATATGTGGCCAAACAAGGGACATTTCGTTAGCTTCAATGTTGCAGCTTTCTCAATTTTTGGCAGAACAAGGAGAACAAAGTTGGATCTGAAATATTTTTGTATTCTATTTGCTCAGAAGGAAGAGCCTGTAATCTGATGCTATAACATACTAAGAGCAAACAAACTAACCCCACTCACTGGATTCAGACTTCTAATTCTTGTTCCATGATCAATTAGTAAAACATGGATGGCAAATACAGACTCAATCTTGACACCAAATTGACCCAAGGAAAGGAAAGGAAAGCTTTCTAATAATAATTCAAGCCGTATACTATTCAGCAAATACTACTTCATCTAATTCTAAATTAACTGGTGTATCTTCTCTCAGTTATAACCAAAAAACAAAACAAAACAAAACAAAAAAAAACCAAAAAACCCAAATAAAGCAAAAGATACAAGATAAAATAAGTAAGATCTTATTAAATGAATTCATTATTTGGGTAACAAACTGATATTTTGGGATACATAAAAAATGCTTCCAAATTATTAGATATTTTTGTTTTTACTTATATAAAGTCCATAAAAGAGAATTCTGAAGATGTTAGTCTAAATTTCCATACTTCATTACTAAGTACCTTATTAATATATTAATTCATCTCATATGACATGGTTTATTTTAAATAAATTGTTACTTATTCTGTGACTTAAGGGTTATTATAAAGTAATTAATTTTCAATTATGAAAGATTTTCTCTATAATAAGGGTAGTTTCACCATAATTGATTTTAAATTTGAGCTATTAACTTATTAGTATGTTTGATATTAAAAAATATATACTGCAAGCCTTTAGTAAACATCAAGGCAGTTACATTCCTGCTCATAACCATGTACTTACCTTAGGTACTATTAAAAAGTAAAACTTCTAAACTCCTTAAAAGCATCCTCAGCTCCCACTTTGTTCTGTGTTTGATGCTGGACAATATGTAATGTATATAACAAATAACTCAAAAAGTTAATGCTGTAAGTCAGGAACTAACCCTTTGCTCTAGATATTAGATATCTCTTCCTGCATGAATATTACCTACCTGGTATGTCATCTCTAAAAATATTCGAATTAACTTTTAAAACTCACCTTAGTATATTATGAAATAACATTTAAATTTACTTCTAAAAATCAGGTTACTTTCTTTAATTCTGTAAATATTAACATACATTGTTTAAAATTATGAAAAAGATAATAGAAAAACAGCACTTTCAAGTTCTAAGGAAATTGTGGATGTTTGCGTATATAATTTTTTATTTCTAAAAATATCAGCCTATCTACTGATAAATGCTTAAATATTCTAACATAAAAATACAATTTTCGCTATTTTAGAAAACATTGCAAGGAAAATTTTCAGAGAATACTTATCACTGTATTTGAGATGATCAAGAACATTCTTTTAGATAAAAAGTTAACTGAAAAATACTCCAGCTTTTTAAAAGCTTTAACAACATCATGTATATTGTTCTATAGGATTTTCTAAGGGGTGTAATTTTTCAGTGTTACATCTTAATGCTGACTTCCTGAAGGAGCTTTGACTACAATAGGCATGAATATGTTTTCAAAGGATGATGGATAAATTGCTGGGTGGTTATATAATATATCTTAGGCAGCTGATGGGGCTTTTTATCCTTTACTTGTCTTTTAGTTATACACAGTTTTAAGATAATTATGGTCTATAAGATTGTCTTTTCCCTCTTCTTGTACCAGCAATATTTGCCTTGGTTATAGGTTCCAGAAATCCCCAATCATACATCATAAAATTAAAAATAAACAATTATAGCCCCCCCCACCCCCATGTTGTATCTCTAAACACTGTTAATGCCTTGGTTTTGGTCATTCATTGTTGGGCTGTTTAATACAAATGACTCTAATATAACTCTAATTGAGTTGGGAACACTGAAATTGGCTGCATAATATGCAGAAAAAACTATTATCTATATTAGTCCTTAACATCTCATTTTAATCTCATTTTAAATTACACAAAATATTTTATTTTTCTCTGAGGGATGTTAAAAACTTTGTCTACCCACTGGTATTATGAGAATTTAAATAATTATAATTTTTACAGCCATAATTTTTAAATTCAGTCTATTTTGAACTTGTGAAAACTAAGTGGACCACATTAAATGTATATAGGTTAAAAACAATACTTTTTGTGCTTTCTTAATAGAAAAATGAGAATGGAATATTATTCTTTTAAATTAAATTGTTTTATTGTTACAAAATAAAAAGGAAAGAAATATGAAAGAAATATGAAATTTTAAGAATTATGAATTTAAGAAATATTACTGATGAGTGAAAGTTCTGTTAACTCAAAAACTAGATAGGGGTGGGCACCTGGGTGGCTCAGTTGGTTAAGCCACTGGCTTTGGCTCAGGTCATGATCCCAGAGTCCTGGGATCAAGTCCCATATCAGGCTTCCCCTGCTCTGCAAAGAGCCTGCTTCTCCCTCCCCTTCTGCCTGCCACTCCCCCTGCTTGTGTACTTGTGCTCTCTCTGTCAAATAAATAAAATCTTAAAAACAAAACAAAACAAAACAAAAAACCCAGATAGGGGCATCTGAGTGGCTCAGTTGGCCAAGCAACTGCCTTCGGCTCAGGTCATGATCCCAGAGTCCCGGGGGGAGTCTGCTTCTCCCTCTCATGCTGTTTTTCTCTCTCTCTCCCATTCTCTCTCTCGGAAAAAAAAAAAAAAAAAAAAAAAAAAAGATACATTTTCAGAGAAGAGCTATATGAAATGCAAGTACATAAGTAAAGTAAACCTAAAATAAAAAACTGTTCTGGGCTACTCCTTATAAATACAAGAATGAAAATATGCTTAAGATCATTAGGTTTTTGTAGATGCATTTTAATGTCTTTGATAATATATTAAGTACACAAGATTGGGTAAAACTGATTGGATGGCATTAGAAAACATTCTTCATAAAACCACCTAAGCTGCTTCAAAGGACATACTGGACCAGAAGGACTTAATAGATACATTCAGACCATCCCATCCTAAAGCATCACATATACATTCTTTTCAAGTGCACATAAGACATTCTCCAGAATAGATCACATATTAGATCATAAATCAGGCCTCAACAAACAAAAAAAGACTGAAATCATATGCACCTTTTCTGACCAAAATGCTATAAATGCTATAAAACTAGTAGTCAACCACAAGAAAAAAAAAACTAGCAAGACCACAAACACATGAAGGTTAAACAACGTGCTACTAAACAATGAATGTGTCAACCAGGAAATCAAAGAAGAAATTAAAAAATATATGGAAACAAATGAAAGTGAAAACGCAATGATCCCAAACCCCTGCAAGGCAGCAAAAGCAGTCCTAAGAGGGAAGTATGTAGCAACACAAACCTACCTCAAGAAAAAAAATCTTAAATAAACAATCTAACCTTACACTTAAAAGACTTAAAGACAAAACAAAACAAAATAAGAAATGAGGCCAAAAGCCAACAGAATGAAGGAAATAATAAAGATCTGAGCAGAAATAAATGATAGAGAAATGAAAAAAAAACAGATTAAGAAAAACAGGAGTTACTAATTTGAAAAATTAAAAAAAAATTGGTAAGCCTCTAGCAAGACCTATCAAAAAGAAAAGAAAATGGACCCAAATAAATAAAAACACAAGTGAGAGTGTCTCTAACCCCCATGTTGTTCAAAGGTCAATATCACAAAATACAATTAATTATAAGAGATTATTATGAAAAACTATACACCAACAAATTAGACAAACTGAAAGAAATGGATAAATTCCTAGACACATATAAACTACCAAAACTGAAATTGGAAGAAATAGAAAACTTGAACAGAACAATAACCAGCAGAGAAATTGAGTCAGTAATCAAAAACTTCCAACAAATAAAAGATAAGGAGCACTATGATCTTTTATATGTCTATTACCCAGAAAAAATTAAAAATTCATTACAGTAACACAACTCTTTCTTTCCCTTTTACTTAATTGTGAACAACTCACATCTGAAAAAATTAAAAATTTAAATAGAACTGATAAATCCTGTCCCATTTGACTGGTATATCTCAATAAAGCAAATGTGAAAATTTTTATGTCCATTCACATACTGCATATAACACTAATTGTAAAGATTATTAAATTGGAAAGAAATGTGTTTAACATGTTACGTCTTTTCAGACAAGTTTAAAATGTACTTAAATTTAAATATGAATTTTTGTTACAGAAAAACTATCATAAGGTTGTTGATAAATATTTTGAACATGAAACATTGCATTCAGATAAAACTCTGTGAGAACTGGAATAGAAAATATGAATTCAAGGCAAAGATGATTGATGTAAAATTTCCAGATGTTAAAAAAGAGCTCGCTTATGTACATATATTTCTAGAAATAATGGTACTGACATCAAATTGTGATGTTATTTAGATTCAGTTGGATACACTTAGAAGACTGATTTAAAAGTATTTAACTAAAAATACAGTATTTATAGGGGCCCCTGGGTGGCTCAGTCAGTTGAGCGGCTGATTCTTAATTTCAGCTCAGGTCATGATCTCAGGGTCCTGTGATTGAGCCTCGTACTCAGAAGGAAGTCTGCTTGAGATTCTCTCTCACTCTCCTCTCCCCCCATGCGCATTCATGCACATGCACATTTTGAACAAAATTTACAATAACATCTTTTACAACTAAACAATCTCATAACTGCAATTTTTAGATAACTTTGTGTACAAACAGATACATAATTAAAAAAATTTTTTTATAAGTGTGAAAGCAAAAAGGTGAAAAGATTACTGTACTTTACTATCTGTACAATTGGCCAAGATATAGAATGTGAGGTGATAATCATTCAATTCAGGTTAATAATAAATGTGAAATTCCTCATGTAGGTTTTAAATGTGATCTTTGTATTTTTAGTAAAATTGTATCAGTCAGAGTTCTCCAGAGAAACAGTCCCAATAGGATATGTATATATACATATGTGTACATATATTGCCTTGTTTTATACAAAATTATTTATATAAATAACTATATGTACATATTATATATGTAATTGTAGTTTAATACAAAAAAGATTTATTATTTATTATTAAAAAAAAGGGGATTGGCTAATAGTATTAGGGAAGCTGACAAATCCCCAGGTCTGCAGGATGAGTCAGCAAGCAAAAGACCCAGGAAAGCTGATGGTGTAGTTCTCATCCAAATGTTGGCAGGCTTAAGAATCAGGAAGAACTGATTTTTTAGTCTGAATCAAAGGCAGGAAAAAGCTGATGTTCAGATTTGAAGGCAGTCAGTCAGAAGGAATTCGTTCTTAGCTGAGGGAGGGTTAGTCTTTTAGATCTCTTTGTACCTTCTACTGATTTGATGAGGCCCACTCACATTAGGGATGGCAATCTGCTTTACTTCATTTACCAATTTAAATTAAGTATTTTTTAAAAATTTTGTTTATTTATTTAAGAGAGAGAGCATGAGCAGGGGAGAGGGGCACAGAAAGAGGAAGTGGCAGACTCCCTGCTCAGCAGGGAGCCTGATGTGGGGCTTAATCCCAGGACCCTGGGATCATGACCTGAGCCGAAAGCGGATGCTTAATCGATAAGCTACTCAGGCGCCCCTACCAATTTAAATATCAATCTCATCCAGAAACACCCTCATAAGAGTACTTAGGATAATGTTTGATCAAATATCTGGGAACCTTGTGGCCCAGTCAAGTGGACACATAAAATTAACCATTACAAGTCCACCCCTTGTCAACTTGGCACCAAACATATTTCCTTAATCTATACTTAAGCTCCAGATGAAGACGATATGTCATAATGCCACATTCCTAGATGAGTCTCCTAATGCTGTCTTAACCTGGGTTCCTTTTTACTGCACTACAGCCTAGAAACTTTGCATGTATAATGCCAGGGAAGTTACAGAACTCCCTTTGTATATTCTGGATCTTTCTGGCACCACTGTCCTTTATTATTTGATGCCTGATGTCTTGAAAACTGTTGTTTATTTTGCCCTGTTTTTTAGTTGGTTCAGGGATAAAGAGAAATCTGATCCTCATTAACATATCTTGGTCAAAAGTGCAACTTTTTAAAAGTCTACTTTTTTTACTCTAATTTTATAGATTTTTTACAGTATCATAAAATTGTTCCATGAATAAATATTTGCAGAACCTAACTACTTACATAAATGACTAGATGTTTTAAGAAATCCTAATTTATAACCTCACTCCTTCACATAATTCAACGGAGGACAAGGAAAGTACCTTGAGATTTTTAATATTAACTTGTACAAATTCACGGTACCTAGGAAAGGTGTTAGGGATTAGTTTTCAAATAAAAAGTATAATTCTCTAAAGCAAAATGTGTTGGTATATTGATTAAATTTTAACATCAGTTGCCTAGGTTGCAGGGACAAGAAGGAAGAATAAAACACTTTATTTTGAAAAGAATATATAGTTGATTATTTAACCACACAAGGTTGAACTACACAGATCTACTTATATGTGAATATTTTATGATAAATATAGTACTGTAAATGTATTTTCTCTTACGATTTTCTCAAGAACATTGTCCTTTCTCTAATTCACTTTATTGTAGGAATATAGTATATAATACATATAACATACAAAATATGTATTAATAGACCGTTTATGTTGTTAGTAAGGCTTTCGGTCAATATTAGGTGGAAATACTATTTTGGGGGAATCAAAAGTTATATGTGGATTTTTAACTGTGCAGGGGATCAGTGTCTCTAACCCCCATGTTGTTCAAAGGTCAATCCTGCTTCTGTCCTGGCAAAAATTGCCTACATGGCTATAAAGATGTTTGATATAAAATCTTAGTCTCCATACTATGGTGGAATGTGTCGTGAAGAGCTTGTACAGCTTCTTTAGGATGATAATCTTGGCCTTTATTGTTCCTACCAAGCATCGTACTGTCCAGAAATTGATCAGATTAATTAAGACCAGGGAAAAGAAACAAAAGAAGAAATGAAAACATCAAGAAAATATTATAAAAGCCAAAAACCAAAAATAAGAACAATGGAAAACAGGCTCTGCAACCAGAAGAAAATCATTTGGAAAATTATACAAAGATTTCTCCTTTGGATTTTATGACTGTATTACTTAAAAAGCAAAATTACAAAATAAGCAAAAAACCCATATGAAAGAATCGTGTTAGTTTTACCTCAGCATTATATAACTTTTTTATAGTGGGTATAGGAATTTGTTGGTGTCTGCTGAAAGCTATGGTATATTAATACTTATTATGCTACAAATTCTTCATAAATGAATTAGTTGTTTGTTATTTTGCAGGCCATGCACTGAAATGAAAACATCCTATGAGAGAAAATAACTTTAGATTCTATCTTCTATTCCAATAACGGCTTAAGTTGTGTTCCTGTTCTGGACAAAGAAATTAAGAATTTTGGTGTGCCTGGGTGGCTCAGTGGGTTAAGCCTCTGCCTTCAGTTCAGGTCATGGTCTCAGGGCCCTGGGATTGAGACTCGCATCGGGCACTCTGCTCGGCAGGGAGCCTGCGTCCCCCTCTCTCTCTGCCTGCCTCTCTGCCTACTTGTGATCTCTGTCAAATAAATAAATAAAATCTTAAAAAAAAAAAAAAAAGAATTTTAAAACTGAGAATTGTCTTCTCTGAGGTGTAATGTGTGTTTCGGCTTCAAAAAGATAGAATATATCAGTCACATATTTTATTATTATTGCTTGTTACTCGGAAAAGAGTAATTTCTGGTAGTCTCAAAGCAAAATGAGATTAATAAATGAGTATTTCTAATTTCTGTATCTTTCTTCTAATTTATGTCTTTAAGATACTGGTAATAAAATATCAGATAATATGCTGTTGTTTTCCTTTACTTTTTAGAGAGTTATCTTCTTATGATTATAGTAATAACTTTATTTATTATCAGTTTTTAGTAGCTTATTAATATTGTTCCCAATGCCAGTATCAACTTAAAGTTAAAAAAATTGTCCAAGAACACTAATTTAAAAAGTGAAACTACATCTTTTAATAAATTTGATACTTTTCTTTAAGAGAAAAAAAATACATGTATGGTCACATTAGTGAATTTAAATATGGTTTTTAGAAACAAATAACTTGTTTACCTAAAATTTTCATAAAATTTTATTTATATATTTTGTTTAAATATATCTTGTTTATATATACATAAAGCAATATTTTTTCATGAAATGTTCAAAATGTAATATTTTTGCATTTGTATATTCTATACCTGTAAAATATCAGCAGGATCTTCTTTTGCAGATGCAACCAACAAAGTATGCCCATTGATGATTCCTTCTGCCAGGAAATACTTGAAGAGCAAAGAAGAGTAAGTATTATATTTATCCTCTTCTGTAAAAAAGAAAAAAATTATAGTCAGTATCCTACCATATGCCAAGCACACTCAGATGTTTTAACAATTTTCCGCCTTAAAACAAGTATATAAAATGGGGTAATAATTGTCTTCCTAAAAAGTACAGATAGATGGGCTAAGAGACCTATCTGGATAGTCCCTGGGAAGTAAGTACTTTTAATATAGTTTGATTTCAAAATTATTCTCCATCCTCTATTCTGGTATCCACAAAATTTAGAGGGTTACATATGATTATAGAAAAAAAAAAAGACTTTCTTTTTCTGTTTCCTAAGATATTTTTCAGGCATTGCATCTCTAAAATACCTATTCTTACCTACCAACCAGTTTGTAAACTCTCACTTCATTTCTTACATGTCATAATAATTAAGCACTTAAGTGTATGCAGCCTGAAGATTAGTATTTATAAAATTTGTAAAAATAGTATTACTTCTACATTTGTGTTTTAGGTTTTAAATTTAATAGCAATTTAAAATTGAAGACTAATCTGAGAGTTCTTAAATTTGTACTACATGTTTTCCGAATAAACAGTTCTTTGACCTTTTATTATTCCTTCGCCCTCCCTTCTTTCTGAATTTTTATGAAAAAAAAAAAAAAACATATACCAGGTTTCTTTGACAAAATGTGTTAATATTTTTGAGATTTTGTGATATAATATAAACTCAAGTATATCTTTGTTTTCTAATATTATTGATAAGCTACATGCCTACACTTTTGTATCACCTTTCTTTCCTTTAATACTTTGAGACATAAAGAGACAATGGTAGATTTACTGAATTATTTAAAAAAAGAGAAGCCTTTATTAATTTATTCAACAAATATTAATTGAATTCCTATGTCAGGTATTGTTAATATCTGTAAAAACCACACCGTTAAAAAATATTCCTAAGAAAGTTTGGACTTGTGGTAATGTTAACACTGTGCACAAAGCCTCTGTCAGCTTTAAGTATAAAACCTGAATAAAATACCATTAAAAAATAAATATTTAAAGGCACTGCAAAGCAATTAAAAGAAGACATCAACCACAGCAGTTTCCTTTTGAAAGACTGTGATCATGACTTGTAAAAACATTCAGTTTCTGGCCTTTTTTTTTTTTTTTTTTTTTTTTTTTTTTGCGAAAAATGGGGTTCTTAAGCTCCCTTAGCTCTGACAGCTCTAAGTCATATCCCTTCCAGCTTAAGGTGGTAGAATGTAGAGTTCAGTGTTGTCAAAATAGCTGAAACTTTAGGAGAAAAATCCTTGAATTAAGAGTGCTCTGCAAAATTCACCAAATGTGCCCAAATCTGTGGTTGACCACTAAGCTACCAATGCATGAGTGAGAGAAAAAAACAGTAAGTAGGTAAGAGAGAACAGTTTAAGTTGAAAGACAACTAAATCTTGTGAGATTTACATATCTGATGCTCCTCTGAAGGCATGCATTTCCCAATGAGCAGAATCTTGTAATAAAGAAAGTTGAAGTCTTATTGACTTGACGTGGCAGAGGATAAACTTGGCTAAGAACCACAGAAAGCGTAAGCCCCCAAATGTGTGTATAAATTCTATATAAATATTTGGCTCTCTTCTAAGTTCCTAACGGTAAGGGACAGCCCTGTGTGACCAGGTTAAAAAAGCAAAAGCTAAAAGCTGTAAAACTGAGCAGAGATACAGAGATACAATCTGTTGCAAAGTATACGGAAGTGAGAATTAATTTAAAAATCAGGCAAGTTGAGAGGAGTCAAGATGGCGGAGAAGTAGCAGCCTGAGACTACTTCAGGTAGCGGGAGATCAGCTAGATAGCTTATCTAAAGATTGCAAACACCTACAAATCCAACGGGAGATCGAAGAGAAGAAGAACAGCAATTCTAGAAACAGAAAATCAACCACTTTTTGCAAGGTAGGACTGGCGGAGAAGTGAATCCAAAGCGACAGGAAGATAGACCGCAGGGGGAGGGGCCGGCTCCCGGCAAGCGGCGGAGCAACGGAGCAACGGAGCACAAAATCGGGACTTTTAAAAGTCTGTTCCGCTGAGGGACATTGCTCCAGAGGCTTAACCGGGGTGAAGCCCGCGCAGGGTCAGCGTGGCCTCAGGTCCCGCAGGGTCACAGAAGTATCAGGGGTGTCTGAGTGTCGCAGAGCTTACAGGTATTAGAATGGGGAAGCCGGCTACAGAGACAGAGCCAAGGAGTGAGCTCTAAACTCGGGGTTACCTTGAACCGGTCGCAGGCTCGGTCAGCTCGAAGCACGGCTGGAGGCCAGGGTGACGGGAGTAATTGGGCGCTGTTCTCTGAGGGCGCACTGAGGAGTGGGGCCCCAGGCTCTCAGCTCCTCTGGCCCGGAGACTGGGAGGCCGCCATCTTCCTGTCCTCTGGACCTCTACAGAAAGTGCTCAGGGAACAAAAGCTCCAAAAAGCAAACCCGAGCGGATTACTCAGCCCGGCCCCTGGTAAGGGCAGTGCAACTCCGCTGGCGGCAAAGACGCTTGAGAATCACTACAACAGGCCCCTCCCCCAGAAGAGCAACAAGAAATCCAGCCAGGACCAAGTTCACCTACCAAGGAGTGCAGTTTCAATACCAAGGAGAGCAGCGGAATTCCAGAGGAGGAGAAAGCAAAGCCGGACCTCATGGCTTTCTCCCCATGATTCTTTAGCCTTGCAGTTAATTTTTTTTTCTTTTTTAATTTTTTTCTCTTCTTCTGCTAAATTTTTTAAACTTTTACCCTTTTCTTTTTTAACGTTTTTTAACTAGTTTAGCTAATATATTTTTCCTTTTTATATTTTTTCTTTATTCATTTTCTTCTTTTAATGGTTTCATTTTTTTTTTCTTTCTGAACCTCTTTTTATCCCCTTTCTCCCCCCTCACGATTTGGGATCTCTTCTGATTTGGTTAAAGCATATTTTCCTGGGATTGTTGCCAGCCTTCTAGTATTTTACTTGCTCCTTAATATACTCTTATCTGGACAAAATGACAAGGCGGAAAAATTCACCACAAAAAAAAAGAACAAGAGGCAGTACCAAAGGCTAGGGACCTAATCAATACAGACATTGGTAATATGTCAGATCTAGAGTTCAGAATGATGATTCTCAAGGTTCTAGCCGGGCGCGAAAAAGGCATGGAAGATATGAGAGAAACCCTCTCGGGAGATATAAAAGCCCTTTCTGGAGAAATAAAAGAACTAAAATCTAACCAAGTTGAAATCAAAAAAGCTATTAATGAGGTGCAATAAAAAATGGAGGCTCTCACTGCTAGGATAAATGAGGCAGAAGAAAGAATTAGCGATATAGAAGACCAAATGACAGAGAATAATGAAGCTGAGCAAAAGAGGGACAAACAGCTACTGGACCACGAGGGGAGAATTCAAGAGATAAGTGACACCATAAGACGAAACAACATTAGAATAATTGGGATTCTAGAAGAAGAGGAAACAGAGAGGGGAGCAGAAGGTATATTGGAGAGAATTATTGGAGAGAATTTCCCCAATATGGCAAAGGGAACAAGCATCAAAATCCAGGAGGTTCAGAGAACCCCCCTCAAAATCAATAAGAATAGGTCCACACCCATCACCTAATAGTAAAACTTACAAGTCTTAGTGACAAAGAGAAAATCCTGAAAGCAGCCCGGGAAAAGAAGTCTGTAACGTACAATGGTAAAAATATTAGATTGGCAGCAGACTTATCCACAGAGACCTGGAAGGCCAGAAAGAGCTGGCATGATATATTCAGAGTACTAAACGAGAAAAACATGCAGCCAAGAATACTATATACAGCTAGGCTATCATAGAAAATAGAAAGAGAGATTAAAAGCTTCCAGGACAAACAAAAACTGAAAGAATTTGCAAACACCAAACCAGCTCTACAGGAAATATTGAAAGGGGTCCTCTAAGCAAAGAGAGACCCTAAAATTAGTAGATCAGAAAGGAACAGAGACAATATACAATAACAGTCACCTTACAGGCAATACAATGGCACTAAATTCATATCTCTCAATACTTACCCTGAATGTTATTGGGCTGAATGCCCCAATCAAAAGACACAGGGTATCAGAATAGATAAAAAAACAAAACCCATTTATATGTTGCCTACAAGAAACTCATTTTAAACCCAAAGACACCTCCAGGTTTAAAGTGAGGGGGTGGAAAAGAATTTACCATGCTAATGGACATCAGAAGAAAGCAGGAGTGGCAATCCTTATATCAGATCAATTAGATTTTAAGCCAAAGACTATAATAAGAGATGAGGAAGGACACTATATCATCCTCAAAGGAACTATCCAACAAGAAGATCTAACAATTTTAAATATCTATGGCTCTAACGTGGGAGCAGCCAACTATATAAACCAATTAATAACAAAATCAAAGAAACACATCGACAATAATACAATAATAGTAGGGGACTTTAACACTCCCCTCACTGAAGTGGACAGATCATCCAAGCAAGCAAGAGATCAACAAGGAAATCAAGGCCTTAAATGACACACTGGACCAGATGGACATCACAGATATATTCAGAACATTTCATCCCAAAGCAACAGAATACACATTCTTCTCTAGTGCACATGGAACATTCTCCAGAATAGATCACATCCTCGGTCCTAAATCAGGTCTCAACCGGTATCAAAAGATTGGGATCATTCCCTGCATATTTTCAGACCACAATGCTCTGAAGCTAGAACTCAATCACAAGAGGAAATTTGGAAAGAACCCAAATACATGGAGACTAAACAGCATCCTTCTAAAGAATGAATGGGTCAACCAGGAAATTAAAGAAGAATTGAAAAAATTCATGGAAACAAATGATAATGAAAACACAACTGTTCAAAATCTGTGGGACACAACAAAGGCAGTCCTGAGAGGAAAATATATAGCGGTACAAGCCTTTCTCAAGAAACAAGAAAGGTCTCAGGTATACAACCTAACCCTACACCTAAAGGAGCTCGAGAAAGAACAAGAAAGAAACCCTAAACCCAGCAGGAGAAGAGAAATCATAAAGATCAGAGCAGAAATCAATGAAATAGAAACCAAAAAAACAACAGAACAAATCAACGAAACTAGGAGCTGGTACTTTGAAAGAATTAATAAGATTGATAAACCCCTGGCCAGACTTATCAAAAAGAAAAGAGAGAGGACCCAAATAAATAAAATCATGAATGAAAGAGGAGAGATCACAACGAACACCAAAGAAATACAGACAATTATAAGAACATACTATGAGCAACTCTACGCCAACAAATTTGACAATCTGGAAGAAATGGATGCATTCCTAGAGACATATAAACTACCACAACTGAACCAGGAAGAAATAGAAAGCCTGAACAGACCCATAACCAGTAAGGAGATTGAAACAGTCATCAAAAATCTCCAAACAAACAAAAGCCCAGGGCCAGACGGCTTCCCGGGGGAATTCTACCAAACATTTAAAGAAGAACTAATTCCTATTCTCCTGAAACTGTTCCAAAAAATAGAAATAGAAGGAAAACTTCCAAACTCATTTTATGAGGCCAGCATCACCTTGATCCCAAAACCAGACAAGGATCCCATCAAAAAAGAGAACTACAGACCAATATCCTTGATGAACACAGATGCAAAAATTCTCACCAAAATACTAGCCAATAGGATTCAACAGTACATTAAAAGGATTATTCACCAGGACCAAGTGGGATTTATTCCAGGGCTGCAAGGTTGGTTCAACATCTGCAAATCAATCAATGTGATACAACACATTAATAAAAGAAAGAACAAGAACCATATGATACTCTCCATAGATGCTGAAAAAGCATTTGACAAAGTACAGCATCCCTTCCTGATCAAAACTCTTCAAAGTGTAGGGATAGAGGGCACATACCTCAATATTATCAAAGCCATCTATGAAAAACCCACCACAAATATCATTCTCAATGGAGAAAAACTGAAAGCTTTTCCGCTAAGGTCAGGAACACGGCAGGGATGTCCGTGAAAAAAACTGAAAGAATTTGCAAACACCATACCAGCTCTACAGGAAATATTGAAAGGGGTCCTTATCACCACTGCTGTTCAACATAGTACTAGAAGTCCTAGCCTCAGCAATCAGACAACAAAAGGAAATTAAAGGGGGCGCCTGGGTGGCCCAGTTGGTTAAGCCTCTGCCTTCGGCTCAGGTCATGATCTCAGGGTCCTGGGATCGAGCCCCACATTGGGCTCTCTGCTTGGCAAGGAGCCTGCTTCCTCCTCTCTCTCTCTCTGCCTGCCTCTCTGCCTACTTGTGATCTCTGTCGGTCAAATGAATAAATAAAAATTTAAAAAAAAAAAGGAAATTAAAGGCATCCAAATCAGCAAAGAAGAAGTCAAACTAACACTCTTTGTAGATTATATGATACTATATGTGGAAAACCCAAAAAACTCCACTCCAAAACTGCTAGAACTTGTACAGGAATTCAGTAAAGTGTCAGGATATAAAATCAATGCACAGAAATCAGTTGCATTTCTCTACACCAACAACAAGACAGAAGAAAGAGAAATTAAGGAGTCCATCCCATTTACAATTGCACCCAAAATTATAAGATATCTAGGAATAAACCTAACCAAAGAGACTAAGAATCTATACTCAGAAAACTATAAAGTACTCATGAAAGAAATTGAGGAAGACACAAAGAAATGGAAAAATGTTCCATGCTCCTGGATTGGAAGAATAAATATTGTGAAAATGTCTATGCTACCTAAAGCAATCTACACATTTAATGCAATTCCTATCAAAGTACCATCCATTTTTTTCAAAGAAATGGAACAAAGAATCCCAAAATTTATATGGAACCAGAAAAGACCCCGAATAGCCAGAGGAATGTTGAAAAAGAAAGCCAAAGTTGGTGGCATCACAATTCCGGACTTCAAGCTCTATTACAAAGCTGTCATCATCAAGACAGCATGGCACTGGCACAAAAACAGACACATAGATCAATGGAACAGAATAGAGAGCCCAGAAATAGACCCTCAACTCTATGGTCAACTCATCTTCGACAAAGCAGGAAAGAATGTCCAATGGAAAAAAGACAGCCTCTTCAACAAATGGTGTTGGGAAAATTGGACAGCCACATGCAGAAAAATGAAATTGGATCATTTCCTTACACCACACACGAAAATAGACTCAAAATGGATGAAGGATCTCAATGTGAGAAAGGAATCCATCAAAATCCTTGAGGAGAACACAGGCAGCAACCTCTTCGACCTCAGCCGCAGCAACATCTTCCTAGGAACATCGCCAAAGGCAAGGGAAGCAAGGGCAAAAATGAACTATTGGGATTTTATCAAGATCAAAAACTTTTGCACAGCAAAGGAAACAGTGAACAAAACCAAAAGACAACTGACAGAATGGGAGAAGATATTTGCAAACGACATATCAGATAAAGGGCTAGTGTCCAAAATCTATAAAGAACTTAGCAAACTCAACACCCAAAGGACAAATAATCCAATCAAGAAATGGGCAGAGGACTTGAACAGACATTTCTGCAAAGAAGACATCCAGATGGCCAACAGACACATGAAAAAGTGCTCCGTATCACTCGGCATCAGGGAAATACAAATCAAAACCACAATGAGGTATCACCTTACACCAGTCAGAATGGCTAAAATTAACAAGTCAGGAAATGACAGATGCTGGCGAGGATGCGGAGAAAGGGGAACCCTCCTACACTGTTGGTGGGAATGCAAGCTGGTGCAACCACTCTGGAAAACAGCATGGAGGTTCCTCAAAAGGTTGAAAATAGAACTACCCTATAACCCTGCAATTGCACTAGTGGGTATTTATCCTAAAGATACAAACGTAGTGATTCAAAGGGGCACGTGCAACCGAATGTTTATAGCAGCAATGTCTACAATAGCCAAACTATGGAAAGAACCTAGATATCCATCAACAGATGAATGGATAAAGAAGATGTGGTATATATACACAATGGAATACTATGCAGCCATCAAGAGAAATGAAATCTTGCCATTTGCGACGACGTGGATGGAACTAGAGGGTATCATGCTTAGCGAAATAAGTCAATCGGAGAAAGACAACTATCATATGATCTCCCTGATATGAGGGAAAGAAGATGCAACATGGGGGGTTAAGGGGGTAGGAGAAGAGTAAATGAAACAAGATGGAATTGGGAGGGAGACAAACCATAAGTGACTCTTAATCTCACAAAACAAACTGAGGGTTGATGGGGGGAGGGGGGTTGGGAGAGGGAGGGTGGGGTTATGGACATTGGGGAGGGTATGTGCTATGGTGAGTGCTGTGAAATATGTAAACCTGGCGATTCACAGACCTGTACCCCTGGGGATAAAAATATATTATATGTTTAAAAAAATAATAATAAAATTTAAATTAAAAAAAAATCAGGCAAGTTAACTGTCTATTAAAACAAAAAACCTGAAATCCTCAGGAAAACAGAATGGAATTCAGAATCATTAAAATGCATTTTTTATAATATGAAGATTTCAATCAAATATCAGTGAATATGACCCATACTAGGGAAAACACAATGTACAGAAACTGACTCAAAGTAAAATGTATTCAGAGTATTAAAGGAGGGGCACCTGGCTGGTTCAATCAGTAGAGCATGTGATGCTTGATCTGAGGGCCATGAGTTCAAGCCCCATGCTGGGTATGGAGCCTACTTAATTAAAAACAACAACAACAACAAAGTATTAAAGGATGATATATCAATAAATGAACAGAAAAGGACTATCAACAGAGAATGAGAAACTATAAAAATGAACCAGATAGAAAATTTAGAGTTTAAAATTATTATTCCTTATATGAGAAATTTATTGGGTGACCACACAAGTAGATTGGAGATGAAGAAAGGAAAAAAATAATTGATATACCTTAAGGGAGATCAATAGAAAGTAGGAAATCTGAAGAATAGAGAAAAAAAATTAAGAAAATTGAACAGAACATCAGAGACATGGACCAATATACAGCAGTCCAAAACACGCTTAAGTGGAGTCCTAGACTTTGGGAGACAGTAAGAAACAGAAACAATCCTTCAAGAAGTAATGACTAAAAATTTCCTAAATTTGATAAAATATTCAATTACGGATTTAAAAAGCACAGGAAGTGTCTCCTAGGATAAATGCAAAAATCCCAAATCTAATTACCTCATAATTAAATATTGGAAGAGGTAGGGAGAAGTGGCATGTGACCTACAGTGGTACAATGATAAAATCAACAAGTGACTTCTCATCAGAAACAATAAAGGCTGGAGGATACGATAATTATGTATTCCAAGAGTTGAAAAAGAAACAACTTCATCAAAAATTATAAATGTATAAAACATGTTTAAGAATGGAGGTGAAGGGGGCGCCTGGATGGCTCAGTCGGTTAAAGCCTCTGCCTTCAGCTCAGGTCATGATCTCAGAGTCCTGGGATCAAGCCCCCGCATCGGGCTCTCTGCTCAGCAGGGAGCCTGCTTCCCCCCCACCCCTCTCTCTTTACCTGCCTCTCTGCCTACTTGCAATCTCTCTGTCAAATAAATAAATAAAATCTTAAAAAAAAAAAAAGAATAGAGGTGAAATACCATGTTTATATAGGACAGCAGACCTGTACTACAGGACACTAAAAGCTAAAGGGAAATTATACAACATCGTAATCTGCACTTACAGGAAGGAATAAAGAATACAAATCACAACAAATATGTGGGAAATTATAACACTGTATGATCTTACAAATATGTACTTATGTGCATGGATGTGTGTATATAGATGTATATATGTGGGGGGGAATAAATTAGTTTGTTTCTTAGAATTTCTTTAAAAGTATAACTGTTTAAAGCAAAACGGACAGAACTAAGCAAAGAAAGACATAAATTCAATTTGGAGATTTAATCATACATTTCTTAGTAATTGTCAGAATAGCTAAGGAGGAAAATCATCAAGAAAATAGAAAATCTGAATGACGTCATAGACCACCTTGGATAATACACGGTTCCAGAATATATATTTAGTGCATCTAGAATGTACACCAAGATACACCATATGCTATTCCAAAAAACAAGTCCCAATATATTTCAAAGTATTAAAATCTTACTTCAGAAACTGAAATTTTAAAAATTCTATTTATGATCAATTCCAAAAACAAAATATTTTGGATAAATTTGACAATACATGTGAATGAATTAACTCCACGCTGAAAAGTATAAAATATTCTGAGAATAAGTAAAGAAAACCTAAATAAATGGAGAAGTATATCATGTTTAGGGAATATAAGACTCAAATCTTTCCAAATTGATCTACAGATTTAATGGAATTCCAATGAAAGCCCCATAAGATTTTTGGAGAAATTGATAAGCTAATTCTGAAATTTACACAGAAATCCAAAGGTCCTAGAATAACCAAACAAATCTGAAAGTGAAAGTCTATTTCAAGACTTAGAATAAAAGCTACAACAATCAAGGCAATGTGGAATTAGCTAAAAGAGAGACATATAGGTCAATAAAAAAGGATATAGAGTCCAGAAATAAACCCACATAACTGATTTTTTTATAAAGGTGGAGAAAAAAACTGTCTTTTCAACAAATTGTCCTGGAACAAGTGGATACCCAGATGCAAAAAACAACAAAAACCTCAATCTTACCCTATACTACAAAAAAACAAAAACAAAAAAAACCCAAACAAAAAACCCACAACATTTCTATCTTACCTCATACTAATACTCAAATATTATCCTGAAATGGATCACAAAACTAAATATAAAAGCTGAAAAAATAAAACTATTAGTGATTTCTCATTGCTTTTGAGAGAAAGAACTAAACCCTTTCACACGGTCTACATACTCTGTGGTTGCCGCCACACAATGTGTGTAAATAAAAATATTAGTGATAAAAGTGGTACAACACTGTCATCTCCCTATAAAGGGACACAATGCTTCTTTTTTAAAATTAATTTTTCATTTTTTAATAAACATATAATGTATTATTAGCCCCACGGGTACAGGTCTGTGAATCGCAAGGTTTACACACTTCATAGCACTCACCATAGCACATACCCTCCCCAATGTCCATAACCACACCACCCTCTCCCGACCAACACGATGCTTCTTCAACAACTTTTCAGTAAAGAATGAAATAAACCTGTTTAATTAGAAAAATAAAAATAATTATTTATAAAATTAAGGAGAGTATTACATTATTCAGTAAGGGAATGAACTTAGATAAGGTACTTCATAAACCAGAGAGAGACACCTACAAATAATAAAAAAAATGCTGAGTGGGGGCACCTGGGTAGTGCAGTTGGTTGAGCATCCAACTCTTGGTTTCAGCTCAGGTTGTGATCTCAGGGTCATGAAATGAGCCCCGTGTCGGCTCTGAGCTCAGCATGGAGCCTGCTTGAGATTCTCTCTCCCACTCTAATAAATCAATCTTTTTAAAAAGGAAATTAATTATCATTAATGAAGAGTGACAATAAACTAGACACCAGAATTTCTCTTTTTCTACCTACCTTTTAAATGAGTGAGACCTGTAACTCTTTTCTTATCTACATACAATCCCTAGTGACCTTATCTATACTCATAGCTTAAATTACTATCTCCAGTAGCCATGTTACATCTTAAGTCTGGACCTTTGCATAAATTATTTCACCTTTTTGGCTAGATAATTCCCTGAAATCCTCCCAGACCCAAAATAGGTAAACTCATCTTTGGAGAAGCTTTCCTAAAGACTGGGTGAGATGACCACAGTGCCCTGGAGCATCTTGTTAACTCCTGCAGCAGCATTTAATGGACATATTAAAATGTCTCCATCAAGCAAAAAGATCCTCATGGCAGAGAATTCATCTTATTGCTATATTGCTGTAGTAGGTTCATACTATACATCTAGTAAATATTTGTATAATTAAGGAAAAAAATCGAAAATCTATTTTGTCTTATAAATCAGCCAGATCTACTGCAGTTTTGCTGAAAACAAACCCTAGTGCGCATACATGTACACACACACACACAAAGTGTGCATACTCTTAAATAGTTATTGACCTGATTTTTTCAAAGACTCCTATGAGGCAGGCAAAACTAATGGAAGAAGATCGCCTATTTAGGGATTAGTTGAAAACCTAAGCTTTTCAAGGTGAAAATCACCATTTTTGTGAAAGAAATTTTGAAGTTGTACACTAAGAATTTAATTAATCTATTTAGTGAATCCCTATAACACTGGGAAAGCAAAAATGATAAATGATGTGACAGAACTGCCAAAAAGCAAATACAGTTCTGGCCTCAATTAATAGTCTAATTCTTAGCTTGAGAGAGATGGTCGTCCTAGTCTATTCTACAGTAGTGGACCAAACTGACAATAG
Source organism: Lutra lutra (assembly GCF_902655055.1). Classification (NCBI taxonomy): domain Eukaryota; kingdom Metazoa; phylum Chordata; class Mammalia; order Carnivora; family Mustelidae; genus Lutra; species Lutra lutra. The sequence goes on along the minus strand of NC_062287.1, from coordinate 84,477,054 downwards.
TATATTTCATTCGAGGACTTACAGAAACTAAAGTATATTCAGAATGAAGTGATCAGGATGGTAAAGGACTTAAGAGCATGAGAAATGGGATATTTAGTTTGAAGAAAAAGAGACCCAAGGGATGCAAGAGAGTTGTCTTCAAACATATGATGGGCTGTCATATATAAATGGAATCACACAAGAGGTAGAATGAAGCCTAATGGATAGAAACAACAGGAATATCAATTTTTCCTTAATATCAAAGTCCAAAGAGGTGCCCCTTTCATGGTGCTGAGAATGCTATTAGAGTCACCAACGACTTTCTAATTGTCTATTTTCTTGGAAACTTTAAAAACTTTATCTTATTTTGTCTACTGCAACTATTACCATGGACAAGTTTCTTCTTGGAACTAGACTCTCCCCCTTCACATGTATCCCCTACTTTTAAGACACTCTTTGTGCCCAATTACCCTGTTACTTCAGACATTCTTTATATATACAAACAGTTTTTATAGAGCTCTTAATTCTGTAACTATATTCTTAATTCTGAAACTATAATATGAAATGGTTCTATTTAATTTTTCCAGTTACTACTTTCCCTATGCTATGTCAAATCTTCCTTTTTTCATCTCTTGACATCTAGAGCTAATTCAATTATTTTTTTCACCAGTTTCAGTTATTAAAACTTGGAACAGTCAAGTTTAAAACTTTAACATTCTGTAAAAAGCTCTTCCATACCCTTTAGCGCAGACTAAGACTTGGGGCTTGAAAGTCTTAGAGGGGTTCTAAAAGAAAGGAAGGTTCTAAAATACCTCTTCCTCTACGTCTTCTTTCCAAGTCCTAGTTCTATTGTTGGGTGAGCAGGGGGACAAAAGTGGCAGTGATCAACTTATATAATTGGCTGTCTGGTGAGGGAGAGATGTCCCTAGCCTCACTATGATCTGGTCTATTTAAAATTTAAACCTGCTGCTTTGCAACCTATGAAGTTATGGTGGTTTCCATTTGGTGGTGAGTGTGGTTTTGTAGGTGGTGTTCAGTTTCATTGTGGCCACATCTGTCATTGAAAAACACTTCCAAGGTGGAATCTAGGTTTTGGAGGGGCTGGTCAGTAATTCATATTAAACTTCTGCTCTGGGAATGTTAGTTACTGCTATCATTACTATTTCGACTGTTTATACAATCTATCCCAGCGGGCCTCTCTCCCTTTTCTGCACCAGACACAAAATGGTGTTGTAATCGAGAATGCTGACAGACTATAGGAGATTTAAGGCAGGCTTCCCCCAAGGACTCTCTCACCATGTACTACTCACTGAGGGCCTTATGGGTTCAGAAGTTTAGCAAGTCGGCTGGGAAACACGGATGCCGGTCTCCGCTTTTTGCAAGCATCTTCAATGTCTGTGTCTGATATTCTTGGGAATTGTATCCCCTTACTTGCCTGAGTGAGGGATCATTTTTGAACTTGAATGTTGCACTTCTGCTCTCTCCAGTCCTTGCCAATGATGTTTGGTAATGGTGGTGACGGTGATGGGAGTTATAAGGAAGTAGTTGTGGTAGGTCTTTAGGCCTGCAAGGAGATCCCAACTGCAGGAAAGGGGGAACTTAAACCTTTGCCCCTTTGCCTTCTTTTTCTCACTGTGGGCTATAGTCATCAATTCCGAGGTACTCAACATCCTGTTAAAAATAATAAATAGCTAATCTGGACCACTAACTATACGCTAAACATGCAATGCACTTCTCATGCATTAGTTCATTTAATCCTTATAGTAAGTTGTAAGACAAATGTTGTTAATCCCTATTTTCACAGGTAAAGAAGCAAGGCACAGGGAAAGCAAGCAGCTTGCCTCACGTGACACAGCTAGTAAATAGCAGAGCCGTGATTTGAACCTAGGCAGGCTGATTCCAGAGGCTATGCTCTTAACTTCTTTCATGGGATTATTTTCCTTTATCTATCCCTTAAAGACTGATGTGCTTTCACTTTAGATTTCGACTTGTTTTTCTTTTTACTCTAGTTGTTCTTAGTCTTTTCCGGCATCTCAGACCACTGAGAATCTGATGCAAGTTATAGGTTATTCGGAAAATGTACACAGTCATACACAAATTTACATATAATTTCAGGGAATTAACAGATCCCCTTGGATCCTCCAGGGTCTATAAACCTGGACATTCTGATACATGCCTATGAATGACTTTAACCAAAACATCCACTGAATAAAATATTAGTCAAATAATGTTGAAAAACCCCAAATATTTTTCTCTAGCCTAAATTTAATACTCTTAAAATGCACTATGTTTAAACTGAATTCATGCTTCACCTCAATACTTGCTCTTTCTCTTCCTTTTCTGACTTCACCTAATGGTACTAACTCCAAACCTTCTCGGGCCAAACATCTAGGAATCATCCTACCTCCTGTCTCTGCTTTATCTTCCACATATTTAGAAAGCACAGATGTAGAGGGGCACCTGGGTGGCAAAGCCAGTAAAGCCTCCAACTCCTTTTTTGGCTTGGATTATGATTTTAGCATGGTGGGATGGATCCCCACAGCAGGCTGGGCAATCAATGGGGAGTCTGTTTCTCTCCATATCCCTCTCACTTTGCCCCTCCCCCCCTCAAATAAATAAATCTTAAAAAAATAAAAAAACACAGAGGTAGAAATCAACATTCTTGAGACAGATCTATTTAAAGAGGAAATATGTAGGGAAGTGCTGTATCAGAGCAATCTAAGCATGGCTAGTGAGATATTTAGAATCCAACATACATAATGAAATGGAGAAGTAGAAAAGTTAGGTAGCATTGTTATATCAAAATATGGTAGTAAATTTATGGTTTAATTTGGTAAATTTATGGTTTAAACATGAGATGATGTTTCGATGAGAGTAATGAGTAGTTCCATCACTTCAAGTTTTTACTTTATTCCTGATATGCATCCTTCATAATATCTCTTCATTACTCAAAATACTCCATGACTACCATCACTATAAAGTAACCTTTTTTTTTTTTTAAGATTTTATTTATTTGACAAACAGAGACCACAAGTAGGCAGAGAGGCAGAGAGAGAGGGGGAAGCAGGTTCCCTGCTGAGCAGAGAGCCTGATGCGGGGCTCAATCCTAGGACCCTGAGATCATGACCCGAGCCGAAGGCAGAGGCCTAACCCATTGAGCCACCCAGGTGCCCCTAAAGTAACTTTTTTTAGCCAGGCTTTCACAGCATTCATTCCTTCCTTCAAGCATGTATTCATTGTGCCCTTACATGGTTCCCAGGGTCACAGAGCTTACAGTCTACTGAATAAGATACACGATCAGGTATTTTCAATAAGTGTAGTAAGTGCCATGATATAAAGTAAATAAGGAATACTACAGAAGTATACAGAGGAATACTGATTGGTAGTGAGGGTAAGGAAAGCAACAATTAAAGAAGTCTTTCTGGAAGAGAATCTAAGTGGATACCTAAGGGATGATTAAGAGTTAGGATGAGAAAGACAATCATCATATGATCTCACTGATATGTGGAATTTAAGAAAGAAGGCAGAGTATCATAGGGGAAGAGGAAAAAATGAAACAAGACGAAACCAGAGAGGGAGACAAACCATAAGAGACTCTTAATCATAGGAAACAAACTGAGGGTTGCTGCAGGGGATGGGAGTTGGGGGTTAGGGTAACTCGGTGATGGACAGAAGGCTTGAGGAAAGAGGTGAAAACGTGAGAAGAGATAAGCTGAAGTGAATCATCAGTGGTAGGTCATTAAAGGCCTTGTAGTCCAGGCTACAGAGCATGGACCTTATGTTAAGATCGACAAACAGCACAGAAAGGTCTTATGGATATATCATGATTAGATTTTATATCAGAAAGTTCGTTCTACTTATAGTATGAAAATGAACAGAATTAAGAAAACACTGGAAGCAATGTAAGAAGCTGTTATAATTTCAGTGAGATTTGTGGATTAGGGTCACAGCAGTAAGAATAGAGAGAAGTAGACAGAATTTTAAAATATTTAAAAGGTTAAAAACCTTGGGATTTAAAGATTACTGGATGTGAACAGTGTGAGATACAAGTATATCATGCAGGTGTCTGGCATGTGTCACTCAGTAGACTGAACAATCCAGGAATCACAGGAAGAGGGACAGATTTAGAGGAATAGGGTAGAATTTGGAGATAAGGGAAGATCAGCTCTAAGACACATTAATTTTGAGGTGCCTGTAAGATATTCCAGAGAAAATACTGAACAGGGAGTTGAATACGATCTGTGTATTTCTCTGTAGATCCTATGTATGTAGCAATGACTAGAGATTATTGATTACTTTCATAAAATTCCTCCTCCTCCTCTGCCCCCCGTCATTCTAGTTATGGCAGGAACTGAGACCTCCCAGGGAGAGTATGTAGCACTAAAAGAGGGAAGAGGATACCAGTATTTTAAATAGAGGCAAATGAGTCTTAAAAAACAAAAGCAGAGGGGTAGAAGGAAAACGAGAAGAGAATGTCTTAACAGATCCAATGGGAGAGAGTATTTCAGGAAAGAGTGACCAACCACATCAACTGTTGCAGAGATCAAGAAGGAAGAGACCTGAGAAGTATTTCTTGGGTTTAGCCATCAGAAGGTCACTAATGTCTCTGGCTAAAAAGTGGCTTTGGTGATGTTGTACTGACTGAAGTAAACTGAGGAATGACCGAAATATGAAAATGTATAAGAGGTAAAGACTAAAGAGGCTTGGCTAAAAAAGGGAAGAGAAAAAGGGATAGAGGAGTAGGATTAAGGACAAAGAATTTTCCCCTTTAAAAAGGAAATAAGGCTTGAAAACAGATTAAGCATGTTTAAGTACACATAGGAAAGAACTAAAAAAGAGAAGGACTTAAAGACGGGACAGTTGATATTGCCACTCCTTGGAAAGGTGGAAGGAGGAAAAATCTAATGTCCAGGTGAAAGGATGATTCTCAAAGAGGAGAAGGTACAGGACACCTTCCCATGTGGGGGTAGAGGTAAGTACTGAAGTTTGACAGGGGGAATTTGGGTGAGTTCTCATCTGGAGAGACTACTGTTCCCATGTGAAATACTATAAGTTATCTGAGAAAATGAGGGACAAAGTAGTAATGTTGGATGTTAGAGGACAAGAAGGCTTTAAAAGGCCACTGAAGTTATTGAGAATGAAAAGGAGGTGATGACAGATACAAAAGTTCAGTGGCAAATGATCGAAGCTTACTTGAGGTTGAGGTTGAAGGTCTCCAATAGATGACAGAAATAACTAAGAAGACAACATATGGCAGCAGTGAGATGACATAAAAGGTAGAAAAGCCAAAGGTATAAATCTCACTTTGGAAAAAAAAGACTTTAAAGTAAATTACCACATTTTAGTGTAAAATGATGATTTAATGTCAGAGAAAGCTGCTTGCAAATCTTAGCTACAAAGTGTGTGACTTTGGGCAAGTTACTTGGCTTCTCCCAAAATTCTAATCTCCTGTAAAATATAGACACTCCTCTGATTGCTGTGAAACTAAATGATAAAATACATGTCAAGAGCTTAGCATGATACCCAGCATGCAATAAATCCTCAATAAGTGTTATATATTTCTATAAAATATTTAATGATAATATTTAAGACATTAGAGTTTGTTTCACATGAAATAGGTATTATACAAAGCAAATTGGGAAGATTTAGAAGGGATAAGAAGAGTAGGAAAATGAATCTACAGAGTAAAAAGGGTATTACAGAGATAAAAGTAACAGAGATGATCATTAGAATAGCTTAATTCTTGGACAATGACCAAAGATAACAAAGAGGTAAAGCATGATGGATTTAGCTGGCCATAAAGTTAAACAAACAAAAATCCCAGGAGTCCTCTGGTGGATGAAAAGTAAACAGCCTCATCTCTGCACACCACAATTTGAGAAGCTGGTCTAAGGTTCTGAAGTTTTACAATTTGAATTGTACAAGTAGGTAGTTGAGGGAAGAGACCCTGGGGAAGGAAGCCAAACTTTCCCTCTGACTAATTCTAAATAAATAATCTCTATTTTAGTAGAGCTCTCACTTCTTTACTACATAAGCATACTGTGTTGATACCCACTTTTGTGCATTTGTTAATAAAATTTTCCATTGGAGTTCTTTCCTCTCTTCATTTCCCCTCAATTTATACCCATAGTTTGATTCAATTTAAGTCTTTTCTATACCTCTTCTTACATCTGCAAAAACATTTGTATATATGTACTGTTCATATTTATTCCAATGAATATTGCAATATTTATTCCAATGAATGTGCAAGGAACATCCAGTTTAAGTTCAGAAAGGGTAAAACCCAAGATTTATACTGCCTAGCAATGCTAAGCACGCTGTAGGTGCTTAGTGCTTCAGGACAAAAGATCAGGTGGTTTTACGAAAGAACCGCATGGACACCAGTCTGTCCTGTGTCAACCTTTCAACAAGCTGTACTACCATAAAATAAGTTAAGAAAAATACATAATACAAAACAGCCATTTGTAAGCTTTTTCTTAAAGAGTCAGAAAATAAGTTTTTCAGACTTGTGAACTGTACATACAGTCTCTGTTGAAAGTATTCAACTCTGCACCTGTATCACAGAAGCAACCATAGACAATATACAAATAATTAAGCATGGCTGTGTTCTAAAAAAACTTTATTTATAGATAGGTCACTGGACCACAGGCTATAGTTTGCCAACTCATGCATAATAAGGAAAATGCTTAGAATTTATTACATGGTGTAGAAGAAAATGTATAACTGAGATTTCAAAAAAGTTGAAGGCAACCAATGAGAAAATATTATAATATCCTGTGAGAGATATATTGAGTGAGGGTGCTTAGTTTTTGCTATTACATGAAATAATAACAAATTAAAATTGTGAAAAGAGTAGCAGATTCTAAGGTGAACCCCATGATTCCTATTTCCTGGTATTCATGCCTTTGTAAAATCTCCTCTTTTTGAGTGTGTCGGAAACTGTGACTTGTTTCTAACCAGAAGAATATAGCAAAGGTAACGGGATGTCACTGCTTCCATTGCATCAGACTGTAATGTCTGTCTTGCTGAGACATGTTCTTCTTCACTGGTTTAGAAGAAATAAGATGCCATGTGGGAGCTGCCCTTGACTGACAGGCAGCAAGGAACTGAATGCTGCCAGCAAACATGTGAGCTTGAAAGCAGATCCTTCCCGGCCAAGCCTTTAGATGGCTTGCAGAGGACCTGATGATCTGTGCTTGGACGCCCAACCCACAGGAATCATGGGATAATAAATGTGTTTTGTTTTTAAACTAAGTCTGTGTTAATACTGTTACACGGTAATAAGAAACTATTACAAATTTACACTCATAGCTAGTTGTAATTGTCTAATAGTATATCATTTATTTCCTACTTCTGAAAATAAGAGATTAATTTAAAAATAATGTACTCATAAGTGTCACATAACATGTATTTTAATGACTGACAACTTCTATTAAACCTTTTGATGCTCAATATCACTGTAAAGAGATTAAGATCCTTTAAGATTTTATATATTTATTTGATAGACAGAGATCACAAGTAGGCAAAAAGGCAGGTGGCGGTGGGGGGTGCGGAGAAACAGGCTCCCTGCTGAGCAGAGAGCCCAACACAGGGCTCGATCCCAGGATCTAAGATCATGACCCAAGCCAAAGACAGACGCCCAACCCACCAAGCCACTCAGGTGCCCCAAGATCCTTAATTTTAAAAGAAGCTGTATAAATTCTATTTATGCCATTCCTTCACTTTTGATACTTTTAAGATGTCCTAAATTTATCTTTGTGCCAAACTGTCAGCAAGCAATTTAAATATAAACATCTCAAAACCTAGTTCAGTACCAAAGAATGAAACATGTTTCAAGAAAAGTCTTTGATTTTCTAAGTAAATGTAGGGGTCCCTTGGTTATTCAATTGAGAATGGCCTGTTACAAATTCATATTCATTTTTCCAGCTGTATTTGGAAGATCTAAAATGCACCTACCCTGGGTTTCTGGCAGTGTTCACTATGTCTAGATTTCATAGTTCCATTGCTACTGAAACTGTAAATACACTGTTCTATAAGCCCAGACTTATGTGCATGAACACACTTATGCACACAATCACCTTGGTAAATGAGTAATCTATTTCAAGAGACATGGTCAAAAAACTGACAATCTATAGTGAAAATCTATTACTGCAAACCATCTTCATGCTTTAATTTCTGGAATAAAAAAAAAAATCTTTGAGTTATGTTATCTTTTAGTTATGCCCTAAGCTCCTATCCACTGACCTTAAGTCTCCATAATTGGTTTATATTTGGAACTGTTGAACCATTTTTTAAGGCAGACTTCATCTGCTATACAAGTTGAACACACCTGAGCAAGGGAAGGGGCAGAGGGAGAGGGAGAGACAGAATCTCAAGGAGACTCCCCACTAAGCTGGAGCCTGATAGGGGGCTTGATCCCAGTACCCTGAGAGCATGCCCTTAGCTGAAATCCAGAGTTGGCTCAGACCGAGCTGCCCAGGGGCCCCGGGGAGATACTTTATTTTAGAGAGACAGAGAGAGAAAAGAAGCAGGGGGAGGGCCAAAGGAGAGGGAGAGAATCTCAAGCAGACTCTGTGCTGAGCACAGAACCCAACATGGGGTTCTTTCCCATGATACTGAGATCATGACCTGAGCCGAAACCTAGGGTCAGATGCTTACCTGACTGAGCCACCCAGGTGCCCGTTGCTTGAAGGTTTTCTAAAGAAAAGCTAATAGATGAAACTAAATTTACCACAGTTTTACGTATTTTCAAAAATCTTTAACACTTAGAAGTTGATAGAAGGACATAAATAATACTGAGAAGATTCAAACTATTAGCTTTACAGAAAAACCAGACTATAAAGGCAAGGTGTTTGCCTTATACCTGTCATATTCTTTTATTCAATCATTAATTTAACAATTATTGAATACCTAGTAAATAATTTGTCAGTGAATTGATATTTCACCAAAGATAGACTTTTAGAAAAAATCTGTTACTATGCTTTAGTTATTCTTGTCTGAGCTTTTCCTTATTACTCACTATAAAAAAAAAAATCTCCTTTGCTAGACCATCAAGTTCATCAGGCATGTGTTTTCTTCCCATACAACTGCAGACAACAATATTGCTACGCTTTCTGCCACTGTTTAACAAGGATGCCCTATCCTCCAGCTTTCGGTAACATGGATCTCAGTTCCTTTTCACTCTCACTAACAGTGTCATCAGAGTACAGATTTCCACTAATCATCTGTTCATGGCAATTTAGACTTCCTCTAACTAATATGCTCCTTAAAATCCTTCCAGCTTTTGCCTACTACCTGGTTCCAAAGCCACACTCCTCTTTTTCCTATTTGTCATGGAAGCACCCAATTGCAAGATGCCAGTCATGAAGTAACATTGTCAATATTTGCCAGAGATGACTGCCTACTCATTATATTCAAGTGAATCTATAAACTATTCAAGAGTTGCAGGTTATAAGAACAATACAAAAATCAACAGCCACCCCTTGTTCTGGCTACAACCCATGTTAAAGTATAATAACAGACACATCTATTATGGTATTTAACTTATTATATTGTAATTATTTGCTTTACCTATCTCTCCTCCATAGGTGCAAAGTTCCTTAAGGGAAGAGAGCCCCTGTTTGGTATTTGTAACCCCAACGAACATTTACTGAATGAATTATCAATCATTCACAGATACTTCCCCTCAAGAAAAGAATTAAAATTTAGTTGCACATTTTAGAAACTATTATAGTAACTCTCCAGGTTTTTAGTCATCAAAGCACAAAGTCCCAGGCTCAAGTGAGGAAATGCCATTCTTCACTTTTGACTTGTTTGGACTGGTAAAGATTTAAATGTTCGTTAATACACAGTGTTGTAAAGGGTGAAGGTAAACTCACTGGTGTATTCTTATAACTGTTAACTGTCTGAAGTAAAAGATGGCATATCCCTCTTGGGAGAACAATCTAATAATATCTAATACAATTTAACATGCCTCAACTAAGCAAGTCTGTAGCTTGGAATTTATTCTACAGATATTTACACGTTTGCAAAGCTTATATACAAGATTATGTGCAACAGCATTGTTAGCAATGGAAGAATGGAACTTAAATTTATCAATTGAGAATTATTTAAATAAATTATGGCACATCCATATAATGGAATCTTATAAAGTTGTTAGAATAAACATATGATTGCACATGGACTGATCTCTAAGACGTATCCAGTGGAAAAAGCAGAGTGCCCCCATGTTTCTTATTTCAGTAGAAATATTTGGGGAGGATACCAGAACATTATTGTCTCTGGGTACGGGGACAGAGCAACTGAAAGGACAACCTAATATTCTGTACGTATCCTTTTCTATTTTATGTATTTATTTATTGACATTAAAAACTGAAATATTTTGTCCATAAAATCCTTCATTCATTCCTTATTAAAAGATAAGTTTTTAAAAATGAGACTGACATCACCATTTCTAAAACTTCTCAATTACAGGGTATTTCTCCCTCTTACGTCTACTGTTAAGAAGAATTCTGGGGGCGCCTGGGTGGCACAGTGGGTTAAACCATTGCCTTCGGCTCAGGTCACGGTCTCAGGGTCCTGGGATCGAGCCCTGCATCAGGCTCAGCGGGGAGCCTGCTTCTCCCTCTCTCTCTGTCTGCCTTTCTACCTAATTGTGATCTCGCTCTCTGTCAAAAAAAAAAAAAAAAGAATAATTCTGTACCTCAGGTTCTTAACTAGTACTTTAAAGACTGATGAGGGCACAAATATTTTATAGAACATATTTTTATTAAATGTCTATTATTCAGATACTTGGGCACTAAGCCCTAGGTAAGTGTCCAGAAAATTACATTGTAGTGATTGAAGTAAATGTCTGGTAAAAACTTGGCAAGTATTTTGCAACCAAGAGCTGCATGGAAATTAATGGCTGGGTTAAAATATGATGACTGAACACAGAACCAACATGACTCAATAGCATCATTTGTAAAAATTAATATATTTTAGGCAGCAATAAGCTACAACTATACAAATCTATCTTTAACAAATATTGCACACCTGAAAAATCTTAATTAATAGCCTTTGTATATTCTTTTACTATTATGGAGACAAAACTTTCCGCCTAGAATGAAGAAATGCTGATTATGTAAAAGAAAAGCATTTTTCTTTTTTAAAAAGTCTATCTTTATTATTTATTTTTTTGTTGAAGTACAGCTGACACACAACGTTACATTAGTTTCAAGAGTATAACATATTGATTCAATACTTCTACACCTTTATGCTACGTTTACCACATGTGTAGCTACAGTCTGTCATCACATAACCCTATCATAATATCATTGACTACAATCCCTCTGTTCTACCTTTCATCCCTATGATGAATGCATTCCATAACTGGAAGCCTGTACCTCCCACTCCCCTTCATCCATTTCAACCCCATCGGCCCCCTGCCACTGTCCTCTCCTCTGGCAACCACCAGTTTGTACTCTTAAAAAAAAGAATTTTTTGGCATTGCTACAACTTTTATCCTTATTGTGAATTAATTAAATGAGGGCTCTTTCAAGTTTAGAAATTTGGAAATTTATTAAAAGAAAAAACCCCCACAACGTAGGCTTAATTTACTACTTAAAACTTTATTCTAAATAGGTATAAAACGGGGTGCCTGGATAGCTCAGTTGGTTAAGTGACTGCCTTCAGCTCAGATCATGATCCCAGTGTCTTGGGATAGAGTCCTGCATCAGGCTCCCTGCTCCTTGGGGAGTCTGCTTTTTCCTCTTACCTTCTCCCATCTCATGCTCTCTCTCTCAAATAAATAAATAAAATCTTTTAAAAAATTAACAAGGTATAAAACTCCTATTTTACTGTTTATGGCTATTAAATGAGGCATGTAAGAAAGCTACAAAGCAGTTATAAAAAAAAAACACAGCCTTTCAGTCATACCAGAATTCAAATCCTAGTTCTTTCACTTGCTGTGTGATAATGAGAAAATTACTTCACCCTCTGAGCCTTATTTCTTTAAGTATAAGATGGGGTTAATACGGATTACATGTAACATCTTACAAGGTTGTTATGTTAAGGGAAAAACCATGTATAAAACGCTTAGCATAGGGCATCTGGGTGGCTCAGTGGGTTAAGCATTTGCCTTTGGCTCAGGTCATGATCTCAGGGTCCTTGGATAGAGCCCTGTGATATGCTCCCTGCCCAGGGGGAAGCCTGTTTCTCCCTCTCCCTCTGCTTGTTTGTGCTCTCTCTCTCAAATAAATAATAAATAAAATCTTTTAAAAATAAAAATAAATAAAAACAGCACAATACTGACCCATAGTAAGAAAAGGGCAGCTCTCACTATTATTATTACTCTTTAATTATACAGCAGAGATTGGGAATAAGATGTACTACACATCTCTTTTGAGTTTTCCAGATAGAGCTTTACTTATCAGACAAATGCTTATGTACATACTAAATTTAAAACACCACCATTTTGCATTCCTGGGGCAGAGTAACACATTTCATTGCTACCTTAAGAGAAGTCAATGAATATAGAGTAACTTTATTGGTGCCTAGAAATAATAATTCTGTCTAGATTATCACAATTTGTAGTCTAAGTATAAGTATAGTAAATTTGGAATACTGTATTCAGTTGTGAGCACAGCTGAAGAGACAATATCAGTTTGATGGGTATGATGAAAGAACAACCAGGAGAGTAAGGAACATGAAAGCCACAACACATTAAAAAGAGTTTAAGGAGCGGTGTCTATTTCATTTAAAGAAGATTTGAGGTAATAAAATATTTTCAAACATTTTAAAAGTGTCATGTGAAAAAATATGCAAGTTAAATCAGAGAACAAAATTAGAAACAACAAATCTGTTAAATTATATAGATTAAACACTAATATAGAGAACTTCCTGGGGCACCTGGCTAGCTCAATTGGTTAAGTGTCTGCCTTTGGCTCAGGCTGTGATCCTGGGGTGCTGGGATTGAGCCCCACGTTGGGCTCCCTGCTCAGTGGGGAGTCTGTTCTCCCTCTCCCTCGGCAGCTCCCCCCGCTTGTGCTTGCTCTCTCTCTCAAATACATATTTTAAAAAAGAATTTTCTAATAATTTCAATAATAATTCATAGTTTTGTAAAGTAGTGAGCCCTTTAAATTATATAATCTGTATCCAAATTGTTTGACACTGTCAACAATGATCAAAAAGTGATTTATGGCTAGTTGGGAACTTTGAATACATAACTGCCAAGGTTTATTTCAATTCCAGATTCTATAATCTAAACTAAACAATAAGGCAAATAGGATTATGTATGTATAATTAAATAAGAACTATTGGCACTTAAAGGTGAACAAGAATATGCTTTATCAGTCTGTTACTTTTCTTTCAATAAGAAGAAAATAGTAATAAAAATGCATGATATATATACAATGGACTTATTGTTACAACTTCTCAAATTAATCACTACAATAATCTCACTTGCATACAGAGATGTCCCCCACCTCCCCCCAAAAAAAACACAATTGGCATTAATTTTAACCTTTTTAAAAAGATACGGAGGACAATGGACTGTGAACATTTTTAAATTACCAGAGCTGTATTTGCAGATATATTTGCTTCATTTATTCTAAGTTTGGATCAACATTTGAATTTAAATTAAAACTTATGGCATTTCTTTTCTAATTTAGCTTAACTCTTATAGAAAGTTATATATTTAATATCAGAATTGGCAAACCCATAAAATCATTATGCACAATAGAAAACTCTAATCAGGAAGAACAAAGTGTATATGCTATACTAACCAATTAGAAGAACTGTTCCAACAGCCAAACCTCCACCTGGAAACAAAATAAAACCAAGAAAAAATTAATCTACCCTTTCATACACATTATCTTTAGCATAAAAGTTAAGCTTTATCAAGGACAACTACTTCACTAACTTTAAAATTGCAGATGAGAACAACATTTTAATTACCTTGGAGATACTTTGCTTAAGGTGCTATTATGAAATAATTATATATTATATGTAATTACACACTACACATTACAATTACTTTCATAATATACTGTACTATCCACTCTTCTCCTGTGATAGGACCATGCAGCATTCAACATAACTGTGGTTACGTGTCCCAATAATGTTACATTTAGTACCTGTTAATAAATTAACTCAATAGCCAAGACCTAATGTTCACAGTAACTTAATACTACAGAAGTACAACATAGGAAAGGTTATTGTAGTAGAAATTCCACTTTAGTATTTACACTCAAATTTAATAAGCCTTGGGGAAAAACACCCCGATAATTAAAAGTAATTCCTTTTTTCAATAGGAAAATACACACGAAGTTGGACATACTCACAAATACATTTAGAATTTAAAATAAACAATATTTTCATAATTTCAAACAAAAAAGTCACAGTTACAAAATACATTTTTTTAAAAGATTTTATTTATTTATTTATTTGACAGAGATCACAAGTAGGCAGAGAGGCAGGCAGAGAGACAGTGGGAAGCAGGCTCCCTGTTGAGCAGAGAGCCTGATGTGGGGCTTGATCCCAGGACTCTGGGATGATGACCTGAGCTGAAGGCAGAGGCTTTAACCCACTGAACCACCCAGGCGCCCCCAGAATACATTTTTAATAATAGCAGAAAATGTTCTTTTGAATATCTGAATTAGAGCAGTACTGTCATTAGCATATAACTCAAATAGTGATTTAATAAAAATCAATTTGAAGTCAAATTATAGATAACTAGAACTACAATGAAAAGACATTTGAGTACAAATATTTTGCGCAACATTTGTAAAACCATTTGTAAAAGTATTCCTATTTGTTATAAATTATACTAGCAAATTCACTTAAAATAGAATGAAATATGAATATCGAAGGATGAAATGTATCTAAAGTAATTTAAAAAGAAACTACTCAAAATTGTTGGACAACTGAAGACAATCCTACCAATGTCTTTGGTTTTGGTGCATAAAACTGTGAAAGAAATAATTAGAGTACCAGTAAAAAAATTTTCCCCCAACAAATTTTGTAGTGGCAAACATTATATAGAACAACTTAGTATGTAAAGTTCCTTTGACAGTGTTTACTTTTTGCCTTGCAAATATGCATAAATGTTATTGTTCAAAGAGTTTGAAATTTGGTAATATACATGAACATAGAACACAATGCTATATTTAGTGACTTTATGACTCTAAATAGAGCATTTCAAATTGTTAGAGAAGATTTTAAAAATAAACTAGCACTTTATATATATTTTAATGTTTAGGTGGATTTGTTATCGCACTAAATATGTATTTTAATTTCACATTTAGATAGGTTCTTTCAATGTAGCATTTAAAGCCATACCAGACTATACAGGACAACTTCAAATTTTGTTCGAACTAAAAGAATCACATAAAATGGAATATATAGGATGAAAACAACCATAAAAGATCTGAGCAAAAAGATTTTCTCTAAGATTAGGCTAAATGTCTACTTTTATCGTTTGTGCTACATATAAACCACTACTAAATTTTTTAATCCATTTTCAGCACTTAATTTTTTTGATTAATGCACTTTGAGCATTTTAAATTTCCAGTTCCGTATTTCTCTCTTACATGCAAAACAAGCATTTAAATGCCTACTCACCATTCTGTGTATATTTAAGACAAACTAATAGAGGTACATAACAGATACTGCATGGTCTAGCCTAGAGCGGGTACTATTAAAAAAAGTTACCTGGTTTCCATTCCTTAATCTATTTCTTATAGGAAAGATTTAGATTTCTTGTCTAAACATCCCTGGGTCTACATTCATGTAGCCTCAAATTAAGAATTTATATGAGGCCTACAACTGGAACAGTTAGATACAGAACTGAAGACTTTTTGTGAATGTCATTCATAGTGGGATGATAAGAATAGATCCAGGAATAGTTTCCCAATTAAATGAAATGATACCTAGCTCAAGTGTCTGGCTCAGAAAGGTACTCAGTAAGAGCTATTACCATTCTGGCAATTATTTTCTAATTAGAACAAATCATTATAGATATACCATTATTTGATAAATAGTGATCATTATAATAGTAAGAATTAGAACACTTCCTATTGATGAACTAGTTAAGCAAAGCATTATACAAATGAGAGTACACTAAGAAGGTAATTTTCTGTAAGAATGATTCAAATAAACCAGTTTCTGATAATTCAGGAAATGCCACCCAATTAATTTTAAATCTTATGTACATTCAATTTCTAATGTTCGGAAACTGTGAACATTACTCAAAACAACATAAAATGAGGACATGTTAATGACTTTAATCAGACATTTGAATATAATATCAGGATTTCTCTTACAAAAGGCAATTATCTTTTTTTCTAAAGGGCTCTATCATGAAAATTCACTAGACTTAAATTTGGATGGCTTTAGTATAGGTTGGTCATTTCGGACATTGGTCATGGGGAATAAGATGAAGCCGCCTTATTATTTTAAAAATCAAGCTTTTTGTGTATGAGGGAAAATGATTTGACACATACATATATGTAACAGCAAAGTTCCTCTGTTCTTCGAAATTTCAGGGTGATGAGACCTCACATTTCCCTAAAACACTTCTGCATAAAGTATTTTGATATATCTCACTTGATATATTGGTTCTAACTGTATTTTAAACTAGAGTAAGTTTGAATAAGTTTGTATCCATGTACTCATCAAAAAATAAAAAGCTTCAGCAACCAGCCATGACAGGGGATCTTGACATGATACATTCAACCAAAGCTCATTTTAATGGATCTTTAAATTCAGAACTCCATTAATACCCTGAGATCAAGGGTCATATACTCTACCAATCGAGCCAGCCAGGAGCCCCAGAAAATTATATTAAAGGGAGAAAATTCAATCACCATTTACACTTCCCAAAGCAGATCTCTAGTTAAGCTATAAATTTTGGGTAAGCAAGGTCAAATTAATGTATTAGGATATAACGACCCAAAAGTGATACCTTACTTTATAAGGGCCTCTCCTTTTTCAAAGTTAGGGGAAGTAAAAGGGAAAGGAAACAAAAGTCAGAAAAGACAACAGTGATTTACAGCAGTCCTTTCTATAAAGGAATAGTTTTGTATAAAATTATAGGTCATTTTAGGGAAAATGCAAAGTACAAACAGTTCCTATCCCTTCCTTTGTTCACAGCAATGTCCTGAACTATTTAATTAATGCCATGCCTCAAATTAAACTGCAGTTCATTTCATTAACAAGTCTACTTTTCCTTCTCTCTCTGGGAAGTAGGAAACATCCTGACAACTCTTGATTATCACAACGATTAGCTGGGAAAATATAGGAAACAAAACAGAAAAAGCTATAAACAGAATGGTTCTATAGATTAAATTACATGAAACAAGTTTATGTATCAATACAAATGAATAAGCTACATTTTCCTTAAATGTACAGCCATTACTAAACTATCACAACCATAAAAATAAGGATTATTTTTAATATATAGTCCAAACTCAACATATATCACACATTCTAATTAAGATACAGTGGAGCAAAGGAAATAAGCCCACTAGTATTTACTTTTTAACATTAGCATTGATAATGGTAGCTATCGTCAAGCTTCTTTAGAGTATTCTTCCTGGACTGTTCTTTATCCCAAATCCCTATCTTCCGTTCACCTGATTTTCAAAATTGAGTAAGTTCCAAACAGCACATTAATTAAACCAGTCAAACCTGAGATATCACCCCTCCTTAAAGTACCTTTTGAAGGATGAGCCTGGGAGAGAATTCCCCCAAGTTAGACAATATGATCCTAAGATGAGCTATACCTTTTGCCCTAGGGAGAAAAAAAAAAAAAAAAAAAAAAAGGAAAGAAATTCTGCCAGAATCCTTTATCCACTGTAAACTTCTTGGTGATTACTGGAAGAAGGGAAATGAAATATTTATATACATATAGTGTCCTCATATAATGACATAAATGTCCTGGAAGGACAGGGTAGAGAAGCTGGGTTAGAAAAATCTTGGAAGTTGAAAATTTCAATGTGGCCAACTTGGGAAATGTATATCAATATCTAACAAAATTTAAGTTGTGAGAACAAAAGTTTTTGATATGATTAGATCATGTTTAAAAAAGATGCTGATATGGGGAATTGTCAAATTCATAAAGCATTTGGGAGTAGGAATGGAAATATTAGCGTATCTTCAAATGATCAACATTCAATTTGCCTGTATAATATATTCAAAAATATACTTAAATATATTTTGAATCTATGCTTAAAATTACACTGACATCACAGTGGTAGTAGAAATATCATTGCACTGCATGGTAGTGACAATACAATATTTACCTGTTTCACAGTAACCACAGAATATATTTAGGCAACAGTCACGATGTCATAGTATAGTTCCACCATTCTGATAAAACATCCTGCTATCATTGTGTCTTGTCACAATATGGTTATATTAGGCTTGTCATAATCTGAGTCAAATATTTTAGATTAACAATATAATCTGAATTACTTATATTTATGTGCATACACATTAGCAGCCAAACATTTCACTTCCAAATAATGTTTTAATGAAAAACGAATGTAACGGATTTGCTCTACAGAGCCATACAAAATAAAAAATAAAAATACAAAAATGTCATTAAGAAGTTAACAACAACTAAAATAGTTCTGGACATATTTATTATTCCAAATATACTAACTCCTATTATAACAACCTCTTCTCTGCACTTTGAGAATTAACTGTACACATGCAAAACATATTTCAACTAATGCCTATTTCAATTATCTTAAACAAACACCAATTTTTAGCATAAGCTTTTTACAATCAAATACTAGTGTCCCTCGCAAGCAAATCTGGAAGATTTTTAAATTACAGTTCAAGTTTATATCACTGTAGAAACACTTAAGTTTTTTTTTTTTTAATTTATTTGACAGAGAGAGAGAGAGATCACAAGTAGGCAGAGAGGAGGAAGCAGGTTCCCTGCTGAGCAGAGAGCCCGATGCGGGCCTCGATCCCAGGACCCTGAGATCATGACCTGAGCCGAAGGCAGAGGCTTTAACCCACTGAGCCACCCAGGCGCCCTGTAGAAACACTTAAATATAAATGAAATATTTATATATAGTGCTTTAGGTTAACTTTTTAGTGGGTGCTTTAAGAGACATACTTAAATCATTAGTCTTGGGTCTGATAAGTGCTTAAAGCCACTTCAAAAGAGTTCTCAAAAATTTGAAACAGCTGTAGCACAGTGCAGTAACACTAAATTTGAAGCCTGAAGATCAGCCTACACTGTCTCTAGCTTTAATGACTCTGTTCATGTCACTGTATCTGCTTCTAGAGCTCACACATAACTCATTCTACCTCTTTCATAATCTCTTGTCCAGGTTTTTTTTTTTTTTTTCCTATACAGTTCTCTTTCAATGAAGAACTTAATGAGAATCAACTATGTGCCAGGAACTGTGCCAGGCAAATTTTGTTATTCTAATAAGAAACTAAAGGTATAGTGTCAGAAATTTGACCTTTTTGTTTGAAGAGATTCAGGATCAAGTGAATACAGTTCCATATCTCCAGTGAATTAGGGAGGGGGAAAAAAGGTAAGGACTAGGAACAGCTTCCAGACTTTAAATTCAAGTATAGGATGATACCAAGCAAAGCTCAACAGGGAAAGAAACAAACAAACAAAAACAAACAAACAAACAAAACTGAGATAAATATTTGCTAACTATATATTTTGGATCATTTGTTTTCAGCACCACGCAATTTAGGAAGGCAATACTTGAGACAATTAAGTGCAAATACTCAAATTTGTGTAGAAATAACCAGGATTCAGTTAAGAACAGGACATAACAAGCAAGCAGCTGTGTTCTTTCTCAAAGGTTGCTTGCTTTGTCAATTTCCTTTGCACTAAACCTATCTGAAGAGTGTACCTTGAGGGGGGAAATGTAATACAGAGAGAAATTTCAAGTGTAGTACAAGAACAAGCAATGGCATTTGTAATATTTTATGAAAATGTACAAGACTTAACTGACACAGATCACATACTATATAGAGTTATGAAATATAAACACAGACCAATTTTAATGAAGCAACATTCTGATAAGACAACTAATTTACAAGCTCTATTAACACAGCAGCTCTGTCCTAGCAATCTAATGTGGCCAATCTTCGCAACGTTAACAGTTATGAAACAAGCTGTTCTTCAGCAGGCTTCTCATGAAAAATTACAAAGATTATACAAAAAAGCCTAAGGACTGGATTTCTTTTTCTCATTAAAATGTGAATTAACTTTAAACATATCATTCGCAATGTTAACTCTGGGAAGCAAAATATACAGAGAAAAAATTTAACAAAAATATATACAAATATATTTAACGCAGTCTACTACTACGACCACCGATATCAACAACAGGCTTTAACTACTTTGTACCCACGTAAGTGTTTTAACATCCATTCTCTTAAAGCCAACAGTTTAAAGATTCAGAACCAGGAGATAAGCAGCCTGGCGGTGAAAGTGGGGAAGTTACTTTTTTCAGCATTTTCTAAATGAAATCCATCTCTCACAATGATACAAACTTTGTAGGTTAGGCGAAACCACGAGCTATCTGGGGTTGGCAGAACGGTGCAGAGACCAGGAGAGGATCCTGGAGTTGAAGGCCAAACCGTCTCCAAATATTCATGATTCCCCCTTACTAGATAGTATTTCTAGATAAAACCATGTAGGGATCCCGTCGTAACCTAGAAAGGCTGGTGGGCCAGAACCACAGCACAAAGTGGGAGCAGTCACAGCATTTAGGAGTCTCCCTACAACATTTCCTCCCCTACATCTCTATCAGACCGGACTATCCTTTCCAAGTCGGAAGGCTGAGGGGTGAGAGATAAATATGAGGTTAGGGCGGCTTCCCTGGCAGGTGCCCTCCCCAAGTATTCCCTCTGTTGAGCCCAAATCTCCGTTCTGAACCGACCTAGGAGCTGGTCCAGGGCTGGGAGCCCGGTAGATACCAGCAGCTGTCCATTCCGCACCGACGGTCGTGTGCCCGCGATGGACACCAGTCGAGAACAGCCGCTGTCTGTACCGCTTGCTCTAGGACCCTTCCTCTGGAAACTGGTGACGTTGTTCTTGCATGCTGCAGCCCCTATAGATCCAGTACTCCCAGCGCCGGTGCCGCAGGTCGCGGCGGCCGCCATATTGGAACTTCCCGCGTTGACCCAATAGGAACTCTGGGAACTCAAGCCGCAAACCCGTCAGAGCCAGCCCCAAACACCCGCCTCCTTGCCCACTATCTCCGCTCCCGTGGCCAATAGAATTGAGAGCTCTCTTCCCAGTCAACCAATCGCAAGGAGTATTGCTGAAAAGTGCGCTCTACGTGGAGACGGCGGACTTCTGCTGGGCCCAGGTGAGAAAGGCCCACCTGAGTCCTGGGTGAGAGTGTTCCTTGGTTCTTTGGGGTTAGAGGTGGGTAATATCATTCAACATTTTTCTCGTTTTGAGTGTCTTCATTCACGCAGAATGAAAGAAAAAAAAGCTAGTGGAGCGATATATCAAGTAACTGCCAGTAATTTGCACCTTCCTCTAGTCCTTAGAAAAGAGGAAAGATATTTTCCCTCGCCCCTTTTCTGACTTCTGAGAGAAAATTCATTCCGCCTTTACCATCAGGTTTTTTTGTTTTGTTTTGTTTTTCTCCGACTGGTTGTGTTTTATTGAAGAAATTGGAACTCTTAATGAGTTGCTTGCTGAGCATCTGGGGTCAGTTCGACAGTGCCAGTGGCAGGCAGGTGGGTTGGATTTAGACTTTAGCTGGAAAACTTGAGCTTTGAGGAGATTTGGTTTTCCTGTCTCAAACAGCAAATGACAAAATGTAACTTCTCTGACAAGTCCCCTTGAGAAGCTTTCGTTAATTTTAATTAGTGCTTCTGGAAGTCTTGGGGTGCGTTTCTATAAGTAGTGTGAATGACAAGTGTTACTCTGACAACCTTGTTCACACATTTAATTGTCATTTGCTGTTAAGGCAGCTGCAAATAACAGAAAATACTGTAGGTTTCTTTCCCAAAAAAACTGGTATTAGATGTGTCTGTACTTTACTTTCCTAGTGATTTTTGAACTCTGAATTGAGAGCTTTTTTTTTTTATTAGAATAGGAATTTTATGTGTGGAAAAAACATGTCAATTAGAGCTGTGTCTTTGGATTTAAAACTTTTCTCAAAAGTGAGCTGGGTGGAGGAGGAAGTGATTTTTAAAGGTATTCATGATTGACAAATGTCTAAACTAAAAAAGACTCCCAAATTGTGCCTGTGCTACGGAATTATTGGTTTTGACAGTGATCTATGATGTATTAAAAATATATCTATCCAAATTTCTTTGAAATTCTTTCCAATTGTTTTAAATCTCAGTGACTTATTAAAACTTTTTGGCGGCTTCTGTTTGATAAACTGCAATTAGTCTTGTGAAATAGTGGCTGGTGGTTTTGTTTTTGTATTTAAAGTAAAATCTTAAGAAAATAAAACAAACCACCTTACTGTTTAACAGTATATCAACTGGAAAGCTTGATCAAGATTTAGATGCTTTCATTTAGAACCTTTCCTCAGTGTAAATTTGTAATCTAAATGATTCAGTAAATAGCTGTTGAGTGCTTACTGTCTGCTTAGACCTAATATGTCACTTTAGATCCATAGAATTAAAAATGTTCACATTTGGGGGAGATTAATACATAGAAAACAGCATAATGCTTTAGGTGAACACATTGGACAGTATGTGCCAATTTTTTTTCTGTAGTAAATAAGTGCTAAGAAGGGCAAAACAAAAAGGGACAAAGCAGTCTAATTTCAGATGTAAACTTATTGGATATTTTTGCTGCTCAGAAAAATTTGGAATAATAATGAACTTTTATAGGCTTCTTTACTACATATTCCCTTGTTTTCTCTCCATTTACTTTATCCTTTAGTTTTCTAAAAGTGGTGATATGTTTCTTTGTTTTATGTTATTATTAGAACTGAAGAATTTGTTCAACTTCATAATTTGGAAATCATGCCATATATGCACAGCAAGGCATTCTTGAAGTTATATCTTCAATATATAATATATGTAATATTATAGAATAAATTTAATCTGTCTTAATTTTTTTTTTTACAAAGACAAAACTTTGCTATCAAAGCAAATAATGCCAAATACTGGAATTTACCAGTACGTAGAGTTGAATATAAAACATTGGAATAAATGAGGTATTTGTGGAAAGGGTATGTTTAGGTATGGTGTTAATAATGATTAAAAACAACTTAATAATTAACAGTTATTTATCGAGCACATACTAAATCCCAGGGAATATGCTAAGCATTCAGGTTATAGGAGAAAGAATGGTCTCTTTTTTCTTTGAGTTCATAGTTGGGGGAAGCAGGGTGGTAAACAGGATAATAAGGTATATTATATGTGCTATGGAGGACAAATGCTGTATACCTAACTTGGGCTGAGAGATCAGAGAGGAGCCTTGGGAAGTTTCTCCTGAGGAGGAAGTTTAACCTGTGTGATGAAGGAAGTATAAAAGATGAGGGCGTAATAGACAATGAAAGCCATTGCACAGGATGGAAAGACTATTTCTTCAAATCTGCTCTCACTGCTTCTGTACAGGCTTCTCATGATTTATACAGAGTGCTAAGATGAGACTGGAGAAGTTAGACAAAGATCTAATTGATTTTTTTTAAGGTTGTGGCTCTTGTTTTTTGTAAAAATAATAGGAAACAGAAATTATTGAAGATTTTTAAGTAAAGCAACAACATAATGATCATATTTGATTGTTATGTTTTGGCTAAGAGTATACTAGAAGAGAATGGATTAGCTGACTGTGGTTGAGATAAAAAGCATGGAATGAATTAAGAGATTACTATGAGGAGTAGAATTGATGTGACCAAGGAGAGTTGACACAAGGAATCAAAGATGACAGATTTCTGAGCAGGTTTGTGGATGGCAGAGGTTAAAGAATAAAGGAAAATAGCGGAATTTTGTCGTTATGGTGTTGGTTGTTTTAGGGAATGGGTGATCATAAAATGAGTTTTTAAAATCTGTTTTGAATATGTTTAAATGGAGGTACCCTGGAAGCATCCAAGTAGAGATACCCAATACACTGGGCCATGTGAGAAAGGGATCTCTAGATGAAACACGTAAATTTGAAATTAATTAGCACATGGTGGGAGTTTACCCCAAGGGATGAATAAACTCACCAAGGAAATGTATACTTTGAGAAGAAAAAAAGACCAAGAATAAACTTTGGGGAGCATGACATTTAAAACCAGGGCAGAGAAAAAGAAAGTAAAATAAGAATTGGAAATGTTTATTTGATTTAGTATTAATGTTTTACAGGCTTTGTTAAAGGAAGATTTGATGGAGTAGTAAACTGAAAAGTAAAATAATGTATTTAGAATTGAATGGCAGGGACGCCTGGGTGGCTCAGTTGGTTAAGCAGCTGCCTTCGGCTCAGGTCATGATCCCGGAGTCCTGGGATCGAGTCCCACATCGGGCTCCTTGCTCATCAGGGAGCCTGCTTCTCCCTCTGCCTCTGCCTCCCATTCTGTCTGCCTGTGCTTGCTCTCTCTCCCTCTCTCTCTCTCTGACAAATAAATAAATAAAATAAAAAAAAAATTATAGAATTGAATGGCAAATGAAGTTGAATATTCCATAAAAGTAGACCATTTTACATTTTAGAACACTTTGCTATGAAGGGGCATAGAGGAGATGACAAACATTTAAGGGGTGAGTTTTGTTCTTAAAGAGAAAAATTAGGCACTGGAAAATAGTTCTAGACAATTGATAAAGAAAAGGACCTAAATGAGATGGAAGGAATGGAAATCATAGCACAGGAGAAGGATCAGTATTTGAAAGGCTGGAGGGACAATTCAATGGCTAAAGGGTGTAAATGAAAATAAGCTCCTTTCCCTCCTTTCTGCTATTAAATCGTGGAGTCCTTAAGACCATTCTGTCTTTTTAGTCCATGTTCTTACTTTTATCCAGTCCCAGGACCTCAGTTACCATTTATATATCAATGACTAACATGTATAGTCCAGATAGCTTCTCTGACCTCCGGAATTATAAGTTCAGGCATTTACTTTACCAGTTTCTTAATGGGTCTTCAAACTCATAATGCCCTAGACTGAACTTCCTCTTATATTTTATATCTTAGTAAATGATAGGACCTTTTGCAGAATTAGTTGCCTAAGACAAGGCACCTCACTACACTCAGGTCCTCTTTCAAGCATCATTCTGCCATGTCCATTACATTACCCAGACTTATGAAATTTACTTCTTAAGAGCTTTCTAATCCATTCTGGGACATATAGCCCTCATCTTAGTTCATCTGCAGTATATTCTTCATTCAAGTGCCCTCCCAATCCTTTCAGAATAGAGGTCTGATAATATAAAAACAGTACTTACTAAGCACTGGCATATAGTACCCTCCATTTGTCTCTCTAGCCACATCACTCTGTAAATTTCCTTACTCTCTGCATTCTAGCATTTATTCATTCTCCTGTTCTCTAGCATTTACTTACTCTGTCCTGTTCTCTTCCTCCAAAAGGCCACTAGTTAGCTTCTACTTATCCTTCAAATCTCGCTTCAACCTACACATTCTCAGTAAAGCCATCTCTCCTTGCTATCTAAATGAAATCAGCTCCAGGGCATCTGGGTGGCTCAGCTGGTTAAGTGTCTGATTCTTGATTCTGGCTCAGGTCATGATCTCAAGATTGTGAGATTGAGCCCTGCATTAAGATTCTCTCTCTTCTCTCTCCCTCTGCCATTCCCGCCCCACATGTACGCACATATACTCCCTCTCTCTCTCAGAAAAGAAAAGAAAGAAAAATCAGCTCCTGTATATCAACAATGAGTGAGTGGAATTGGAAATTAAAAACACAGTGTCAGGGGCGCCTGGGTGGCCCAGTGGGTTAAGCCGCTGCCTTCGGCTCAGGTCATGATCTCAGGGTCCTGGGATCGAGCCCCGCATCGGGCTCTCTGCTCAGCAGGGAGCCTGCTTCCTCCTCTCTCTCTACCTGCCTCTCTGCCTGCTTGTGATCTCTCTCTGTCAAATAAATAAATAAAATCTTTAAAAAAAAAAACACAATGTCATTTACATTAGTATCCCAAAAAATTAAATATTTAGGCATAAATCTAATAAAGATATGTATAAGATCTATATGAGGAAAACTGCAAAATTATGATGAATAAAATCAAAGAAAAACTAAATAAATGGAAAGATATCCCATGTTTATGGATAGGAGACTCAGTGTCAAGATGTCAGTCTTCCCAAATTGATCTATAGATTCATATGCCATCCCAATCAAAATCCCAGGAAGCTATTTTATGAATATTGACAAGCTGATTTTGAAGTTTATATGGAGAGGCAAAAGACCCAGAATAGCAAACACAATATTGAAGGAGAAGAACAAAGTTGGAGAACTGAAACTACCTGACTTCAAGACTTAACTTAAAGCCACAGTAATTAAGACGGTGTGATATTGGTAAAAGAGTAGACAAATAGATCAGTGGAACAGAATAGAGTACTCAGAAATAGACTCACATAAATATTATCTACTGACCTTTGACAGATGAGTGAAGGCAACACAATGAAACAAAGTCAGTCGTTTTAGCAAATGGTGCTGAAACAACATACACTTGGCGAAGAGAAAAAGTGAGAGAGAATCTAGGCACAGACTTTACATCCTTCACAGAAATTAACTCTAGTGCACCACATATCTAAACATAAAATGCAAAACTGTAAAACTCCTAGAAGATAACATAGGAGAAAACCTAGAGAACCTTGGGTATCTGATGCTTTTTTAGATACAATACCAAAGATATAATCCATGAAAAAAAATAGTTGATTAGCTTGACTTCATCAAAATTAAAAATTCTTGCTCTGTGAGAATGTCAAGAGAATGAGAAGAAAAGGCATATGCTGGGAGAAAATATTTGCGAATGTTATAGCTGATAGAATATTGTTATCCAGAATATACAAAGAGCTCTTTAAAACTCAAAAATAAACAACCTGATTTAAAAATGGGCCAAATACCTTGACAGACATTTGATCATAGAAGACATACAGATGGCAAAAAGCAAATGAAAGGATGCTTCACATCATATGTCATCAGAGAAATGCAAATTTATATTAAACAACATTGAGATACTGTTGCACACCTACTAGAGTGGCCAAAACCTGAAACAGTGAGAACACTAAATGCTAATGAGAATGTGGAACAACAGGAACTTTCATACATTGCTGTGAAAATGCAAAATGGTACAGCCACTTGGGAACACAGTTTGGAGATTTCTGACAAAACTATACATGCTCTTACCATATCCTCCAGCAGTCATACTCTTATACATTTACCCAAAGGAGTTGAAAACATCCACATAAAGACTTGCACATGGATGTGTATAGCAACTTTATTCATAATAACCAAAACTTGGAAGTAACCAAGATATCCCTCAGTAAGTGAATGGATAAAAAAGTGTGGGCAATGGTATATTACTCAGTGCTAAAATCAAATGAGCTATCGAACTATGAAAAGACATGGAGGAACCTTAAATCCAAATTACTGAGTGAAAGAAATCAGTTAGAAAAAACTGAATACCAATTCCAACTCTGTGGAATTCTGGAAGGGTCAAAACTGTGGAGACAATTAAAAGACCAATGGTTGCCCAAGGTGTTTGAGGGAGAAGATGAATAAGCAGAGCACAGAGGATTTTCAGGGTAGTGAAAATGTTCTGTTTGTATGATGGATATGTCATTATACTTTTGTCCAAACCCATAGAATATACAGCACCAAAAGTGAATCCTAACATCAGCTCTGGACTTTGGGTGATTGTGTTGTGTCAATATAGGTTCATCCTTGGTTTAAAAAAAAAAAAAAAAAAAGGTGTTCTGGTGAGTGACATGGATAATAGCGGAGGCTATACATTTGTGGGATCAGAAGTGTATGGGATTTTCTGTACCTTTCAATTTTATTGTAACTCTAAAACTGCTTTAATGTGGAATTAGCTGTATAAAATTTAAGTCTGAGGGTTCTATAAGCAACATGTATATCACCCTTATTGCCACCTAGTGGGACCATTTTCATTAGGGTTCCAACAAGTTGAATTCTGAGAAGTCTAAATACAATTGAAAGACTGCAGGAACCTACTTAAGGTATACCAAAAACCATATTGGTATTGTTAAGCAATTAGCATCTCATGACTGAAATGGGCCCCTCTCCAATTGGTCTTTCAGTGGCTTTTTGAGACCTAGGGTCTGTTTACCATTGTGACTATGAAGGAGAACCATATTAACAGAGATGTTGTGAAGGCTTACTATAGGGTCTGATGGTGTTCTGGCACCATGATTGAATGAACAAATGTCAAGGTTATGCCTGTACAGAGGGAGTTCTTGGACCCCATGGGGTTTGCTTTCTTTTAGTACACTCATAAAGAGAAATCAAAGTCCTGATTTGCTTTACTTGTTTCTGTACTTTATGTAGATGAAGTCATACACTGTTTACTCTTGTATTTGACTTCTTTTGCTCATTATATTTGTGAAATGATTGGTATTAATGTGTACAGATATGGGTTATTTGCTGCTTTATAGTATTGTGTAAATATATCATAATTCATTATCCATTCTGCTTTGAAAGGAATTTGGCTAGCTTACTATTTGTGGCCAAATATCTTTCTTACATGGTTATACCAATTTACACTCTAACCAGGAATGTTTGAGATTTTGGTTGCCTGTCATCCTTACCAGCACTAAATATTTTCTTTTTACTTCAGCCTTTCTGAAGGGATTGTGATATGACATTGTCATTTGGATTGGACTGATGAAGTTGAGTACCTGTTCATATGCTTATTGGCCATTTAGATAAACCTCCTGTGAGGAGTCTGTGTCTTTGCTAATTTTTTTAAAAGTTGGATTGTTGGATTTTTTTAGATTTTTAGATGTTCTTTTTATATTTTGGGTAAAAGTCCAGTGTGTTACAAATATATTTAGTCTCTGACTTGCCTTTCAATATTCTTTAAAAAAAATTTTTTTTAAGTAATCTCTACACCCAACATGGGGCTTGAATTTACAACCCTGAGATTAAGCGTTGCATGTTCCACCAACTGAGCCAGCTAGGTGCACCTCACCCCTCACCTTTTTATATTGTTAGTTTTTTCACTTTTAGTCAGAATAAACCCTAATGTATCAATTTTTCGCTTTATAGCTAAGTTTGCCTACTCCAAGACTCCAAAGATGATCTTAGTGTTTTCTTCTAAAAGTCCTGAGGTTTGCTTTTAAATATTTGAACATGCATTCCATTGGAATTGATTTTTTTTTCCCTTTTGTGTGAGACAGGGGTAAAGGTGGATTTGTTCTTCCTGTATAGATAACGTATTGACCTACCACCATTTATTGAAAAGACAATTCTTTCCTTGCTATATGGAATCATTACTCTTTCAGTAAGTAAAGTGACACTGATTAGGTAGATGGCTTTCTGAACTCTCCATTCCTTTAGTTTGTGATTCTTTAGGTTTTTCAGAAGGATGACTTTTGTTTCTTTGTTTTAACTCCCTGTATTGCTCTATGCTCAAGCTAAAGCTAAATCAGTAAAAATAAGAAACCTTTGGCAATCTTTGTCTTTTTTTCTTATTACAACTTTGACTCTTCAGCAAAATCTCTTTGCTTCTGTTCAATCTGTAGAGCCTTCACATAATTGTTTTTTGTATTATGTCTTGAGTTTATTATTGTTATCTATGGGAGAGTTTGTTGTGAGCTTACTTCACTGTACTAGAAACAGCTTTTACTACCTTTTTAATGACTGTAATTACTGATATTATTTGTGTTTCTTTTTCTTTTTTTTCATTGTTAGGTTTGCTAGGGATTTTTCATTTTTATTTTTCTAAAGACCCAGAGTTTGTCTTTAAAATTTTCTTTTATGTTTGCTTTTTCTTTGCCAGTTACTGCTCCTTATTTTTTTTTTTCCTTCTACATTCACTAGTTTTGATTGGCTGAGATTTCGGTTTTTCTCCTTTGTGATAAAAATCTAATTCATTGATTTTCTTCCTTTTCTAATATACTGTTTTATAGTTAAGGATGTAATTTCTCTAAATATTGCCTAGCTACATCGTACAGTTTTTAACATTTTGTATTTTCATCAAGATTTACTTCAAAATATTTTCTATTTTTTGTTTTGATTTCTTCACTGACCCGTGAATTTTTTAGGACATTCTAAGAATGCTGAAATAACTAATTACATTGGATGCCAGGAAAGCAGGTATAATCTGGGGCTGTCCAGGGCACATGAGTACTTATGTTCATCCTAGTTTTAGTAGATGTTTAAATATAAATAGAAAACTTGGAAGTTTAAAATTAAAATTAAAAAATCTATCGTATACTCATGTCTTCAGTGTAATAGGGTAAATGTGTCAGAAGGTGTTTTGGCTCAAGGAGACTTGTTAAGTAAATGTATCTTTAAGACATTTTTAGTGGTAAACACTAGAACACTAAAATTTTTTAGTGATAAAAGGAAAAGAAATTCCAGAGCAAAAACGACCCAGTACTGGTATATCTCCCTAACTGGGACTATTCTTTATTTTTGTGGCCCAAGTAAGGAATTGAACGACTTCTGACTGGTGTTAAGTGCTCCTTTCATGTGTCAACTTGAGGACTCTCATAAGGATATCGATGTTGTGCCTTAGCGTGTAAGCGTGTGTGTTGTTCTGATTATCATGTATATTTCTGATGAGATGTGATCAATTCACCTTCAGTATGAATAATTATGGAAGTCCAGGGAAAGTCCACATATTTAAAACCATTCCATTTGAAGCACCTTACCTCTGATTTTGCATGGAATGTCACACAGGCTGGTGAAGGTCCCCTGTAAAGAAATATATAATTCTTGCTACAATCAATAGTTTTAAGAGAGGGAAATACATTATTTTGGATTGCTGTTTTCTAGTTTAAGAGTCTGGATGTGAAGTATGTTTATACTTTATATACTGGATATGAAGTTTCTTGCAGTATAAGATGAAAATTAAAAATGGAGCAAACATTTTCCTTGTTAACTCAGAACTAAATTGGAGCCATGTATTATACGACTTCTTAAAACCTTTTTTTCAGGGGCGCCTGGGTGGCTCAGTGGGTTAAGCCGCTGCCTTCGGCTCAGGTCATGATCCCAGGTCCTGGGTTCGAGCCCCACGTCGGGCTTTCTGCTCAGCAGGGAGCCTGCTTCCTCCTCTCTCTCTGCCTGCCTCTCTGCCTACTTGTGATTTCTCTCTGTCAAATAAATAAAAAAAAAAACAAAAAAAAAAAACAAACCTTTTTTTCATGTTCCATATAATTATTTCTTCTTTTTTGAATTATATTTTCTTAGGAAACACTTTTTTTTTATTATTTACAGTTTTGATAGCATTAGTTAATCGCATTCCCTACATTGAATTCTTTGTAATCTCTTCCATATCTATGATCATATTTACTCATTTGTAATTCTGTATCTTTGGATTTTCTCTAAGTTTTTTTCTCTGAATAACTTTGAAGCATTATTTTTTTTTGGCAGATTTTTTTATTTTTAAAGATTTTATTTTTTTTTTTATAATTTTTTTTTATAATTTTTTTTTTATTTTTTATAAACATATATTTTTATCCCCAGGGGTACAGGTCTGCGAATCGCCAGGTTTACACACTTCACAGCACTCACCATAGCACATACCCTCCCCAATATCCATAACCCCACCCCCTTTTCCCAACCCCCTCCCCCCATCAACCCTCAGTTTGTTTTGTGAGATTAAGAGTCACTTATGGTTTGTCTCCCTCCCAATCCCATCTTGTTTCATTTACTCTTCTCCTACCCCCTCAACCCCCCATGTTGCATCTCCTCTCCCTCATATCAGGGAGATCATATGATAGTTGTCTTTCTCCGATTGACTTATTTCGCTAAGCATGATACCCTCTAGTTCCATCCACGTCGTCGCAAATGGCAAGATTTCATTTCTTTTGATGGCTGCATAGTATTCCATTGTGTATATATACCACATCTTCTTTATCCATTCGTCTGTAGATGGACATCTAGGTTCTTTCCATAGTTTGGCTATTGTAGACATTGCTGCTATAAACATTCGGGTGCACGTGCCCCTTCGGATCACTATGTTTGTATCTTTAGGGTAAATACCCAGCAGTGCAATTGCAGGGTCATAGGGTAGTTCTATTTTCAACCTTTTGAGGAACCTCCATGCTGTTTTCCAGAGTGGTTGCACCAGCTTGCATTCCCACCAACAGTGTAGGAGGGTTCCCCTTTCTCCGCATCCTCGCCAGCATCTGTCATTTCCTGACTTGTTAATTTTAGCCATTCTGACTGGTGTGAGGTGATATCTCATGGTGGTTTTGATTTGTATTTCCCTAATGCCGAGTGATATGGAGCACTTTTTCATGTGTCTGTTGGCCATCTGGATGTCTTCTTTGCAGAAATGTCTGTTCAAGTCCTCTGCCCATTTCTTGATTGGATTATTTGTTCTTTGGGTGTTGAGTTTGCTAAGTTCTTTATAGATTTTGGACACTAGCCCTTTATCTGATATGTCATTTGCAAATATCTTCTCCCATTCTGTCAGTTGTCTTTTGGTTTTGTTCACTGTTTCCTTTGCTGTGCAAAAGCTTTTGATCTTGATAAAATCCCAATAGTTCATTTTTGCCCTTGCTTCCCTTGCCTTTGGTGATGTTCCTAGGAAGATGTTGTTGCGGCTGAGGTCGAAGAGGTTGCTGCCTGTGTTCTCCTCAAGGATTTTGATGGATTCCTTTCTCACATTGAGATCCTTCATCCATTTTGAGTCTATTTTCGTGTGTGGTGTAAGGAAATGATCCAATTTCATTTTTCTGCATGTGGCTGTCCAATTTTCCCAACACCATTTGTTGAAGAGGCTGTCTTTTTTCCATTGGACATTCTTTCCTGCTTTGTCGAAGATGAGTTGACCATAGAGTTGAGGGTCTATTTCTGGGGTCTCTATTCTGTTCCATTGATCTATGTGTCTGTTTTTGTGCCAGTACCATGCTGTCTTGATGATGACAGCTTTGTAATAGACCTTGAAGTCCGGAATTGTGATGCCTCCAACTTTGGCTTTCTTTTTCAATATTCCTTTGGCTATTCGAGGTCTTTTCTGGTTCCATATAAATTTTAGGATTATTTGTTCCATTTCTTTGAAAAAAATGGATGGTACTTTGATAGGAATTGCATTAAATGTGTAGATTGCTTTAGGTAGCATAGACATTTTCACAATATTTATTCTTCCAATCCAGGAGCATGGAACATTTTTCCATTTCTTTGTGTCTTCCTCAATTTCTTTCATGAGTCCTTTATAGTTTTCTGAGTATAGATTCTTAGTCTCTGGTTAGGTTTATTCCTAGGTATCTTATAGTTTTGGGTGCAATTGTAAATGGGATGGACTCCTTAATTTCTCTTTCTTCTGTCTTGTTGTTGGTGTAGAGAAATGCAACTGATTTCTGTGCATTGATTTTATATCCTGACACTTTACTGAATTCCTGTACAAGTTCTAGCAGTTTTGGAGTGGAGTCTTTTGGGTTTTCCACATATAGTATCATATCATCTGCAAAGAGTGATAGTTTGACTTCTTCTTTGCCAATTTGGATGCCTTTAATTTCCTTTTGTTGTCTGATTGCTGAGGCTAGGACTTCTAGTACTATGTTGAATAGCAGTGGTGATAACGGACATCCCTGCCGTGTTCCTGACCTTAGTGGAAAAGCTTTCAGTTTTTCTCCATTGAGAATGATATTTGCGGTGGGTTTTTCATAGATGGCTTTGATAATATTGAGGTATGTGCCGTCTATCCCTACACTTTGAAGAGTTTTGATCAGGAAGGGATGCTGTACTTTGTCAAATGCTTTTTCAGCATCTATGGAGAGTATCATATGGTTCTTGTTCTTTCTTTTATTAATGTGTTGTATCACATTGATTGATTTGCAGATGTTGAACCAACCTTGCAGCCCTGGAATAAATCCCACTTGGTCCTGGTGAATAATCCTTTTAATGTACTGTTGAATCCTATTGGCTAGTATTTTGGTGAGAATTTTTGCATCTGTGTTCATCAAGGATATTGGTCTGTAGTTCTCTTTTTTGATGGGATCCTTGTCTGGTTTTGGGATCAAGGTGATGCTGGCCTCATAAAATGAGTTTGGAAGTTTTCCTTCTATTTCTATTTTTTGGAACAGTTTCAGGAGAATAGGAATTAGTTCTTCTTTAAATGTTTGGTAGAATTCCCCCGGGAAGCCGTCTGGCCCTGGGCTTTTGTTTGTTTGGAGATTTTTGATGACTGTTTCAATCTCCTTACTGGTTATGGGTCTGTTCAGGCTTTCTATTTCTTCCTGGTTCAGTTGTGGTAGTTTATATGTCTCTAGGAATGCATCCATTTCTTCCAGATTGTCAAATTTGTTGGCGTAGAGTTGCTCATAGTATGTTCTTATAATTGTCTGTATTTCTTTGGTGTTCGTTGTGATCTCTCCTCTTTCATTCATGATTTTATTTATTTGGGTCCTCTCTCTTTTCTTTTTGATAAGTCTGGCCAGGGGTTTATCAATCTTATTAATTCTTTCAAAGTACCAGCTCCTAGTTTCGTTGATTTGTTCTGTTGTTTTTTTGGTTTCTATTTCATTGATTTCTGCTCTGATCTTTATGATTTCTCTTCTCCTGCTGGGTTTAGGGTTTCTTTCTTGTTCTTTCTCGAGCTCCTTTAGGTGTAGGGTTAGGTTGTATACCTGAGACCTTTCTTGTTTCTTGAGAAAGGCTTGTACCGCTATATATTTTCCTCTCAGGACTGCCTTTGTTGTGTCCCACAGATTTTGAACAGTTGTGTTTTCATTATCATTTGTTTCCATGAATTTTTTCAATTCTTCTTTAATTTCCTGGTTGACCCATTCATTCTTTAGAAGGATGCTGTTTAGTCTCCATGTATTTGGGTTCTTTCCAAATTTCCTCTTGTGATTGAGTTCTAGCTTCAGAGCATTGTGGTCTGAAAATATGCAGGGAATGATCCCAATCTTTTGATACCGGTTGAGACCTGATTTAGGACCGAGGATGTGATCTATTCTGGAGAATGTTCCATGTGCACTAGAGAAGAATGTGTATTCTGTTGCTTTGGGATGAAATGTTCTGAATATATCTGTGATGTCCATCTGGTCCAGTGTGTCATTTAAGGCCTTAATTTCCTTGTTGGTCTCTTGCTTGCTTGGATGATCTGTCCACTTCAGTGAGGGGAGTGTTAAAATCCCCTACTATTATTGTATTATTGTCGATGTGTTTCTTTGATTTTGTTATTAATTGGTTTATATAGTTGGCTGCTCCCACGTTAGGGGCATAGATATTTAAAATTGTTAGATCTTATTGTTGGATAGTTCCTTTGAGGATGATATAGTGTCCTTCCTCATCTCTTATTATAGTCTTTGGCTTAAAATCTAATTGATCTGATATAAGGATTGCCACTTTTGCTTTCTTCTGATGTACATTAGCATGGTAAATTCTTTTCCACCCCCTCACTTTAAACCTGGAGGTGTCTTCGGGTTTAAGATGAGTTTCTTGTAGGCAACATATAGATGGGTTTTGTTTTTTTATCCATTCTGATACCCTGTGTCTTTTGATTGGGGCATTTAGCCCATTAACATTCAGGGTAAGTATTGAGAGATATGAATTTAGTGCCATTGTATTGCCTGTAAGGTGACTGTTATTGTATATTGTCTCTGTTCCTTTCTGATCTACTAATTTTAGGGTCTCTCTTTGCTTAGAGGACCCCTTTCAATATTTCCTGTAGAGCTGGTTTGGTATTTGCAAATTCTTTCAGTTTTTGTTTGTCCTGGAAGCTTTTAATCTCTCCTTCTATTTTCAATGATAGCCTAGCTGGATATAGTATTCTTGGCTGCATGTTTTTCTCATTTAGTACTCTGAATATATCATGCCAGCTCTTTCTGGCCTGCCAGGTCTCTGTGGATAAGTCTGCTGCCAATCTAATATTTTTACCATTGTACGTTACAGACTTCTTTTCCCGGGCTGCTTTCAGGATCTTTTCTTTGTCACTAAGACTTGTAAATTTTACTATTAGGTGACGGGGTGTGGACCTATTCTTATTGATCTTGAGGGGGGTTCTCTGAACCTCCTGGATTTTGATGCTTGTTCCCTTTGCCATATTGGGGAAATTCTCTCCAATAATTCTCTCCAATATACCTTCTGCTCCCCTCTCTGTTTCCTCTTCTTCTGGAATCCCAATTATTCTAATGTTGTTTCGTCTTATGGTGTCACTTATCTCTCGAATTCTCCCCTCGTGGTCCAGTAGCTGTTTGTCCCTCTTTTGCTCAGCTTCATTATTCTCTGTCATTTGGTCTTCTATATCGCTAATTCTTTCTTCTGCCTCATTTATCCTAGCAGTGAGAGCCTCCATTTTTTATTGCACCTCATTAATAGCTTTTTTGATTTCAACTTGGTTAGATTTTAGTTCTTTTATTTCTCCAGAAAGGGCTTTTATATCTCCCGAGAGGGTTGCTTTAATATCTTCCATGCCTTTTTCAAGCCCGGCTAGAACCTTGAGAATCGTCATTCTGAACTCTATATCTGACATATTACCAATGTCTGTATTGATTAGGTCCCTAGCCTTTGGTACTGCCTCTTGTTCTTTTTTTTGTGGTGAATTTTTCCACCTTGTCATTTTGTCCAGATAAGAGTTTATGAAGGAGCAAGTAAAATATTAAAAGGGTGGCAACAACCCCAGGAAAATATGCTTTAGCCAAATCCGAAGAGATCCCAAATTGTGAGGGGGGAGAAAGGGGATAAAAAGGGGTTCAGAAAGAAAAAAAAAAAGAAACTATTAAAAAAAGAAAGCCGATAAAGAAAAAATATAAAAAGAGGAAAAAAAAATATATATCTTAAATAAACTATTTAAAAAACATTAAAAAAGAAAACGGTAAAAGTTAAAAAAATTTAGCAGAAGAAGAGAAAAAAAAATTGAAAAAGAAAAAAAAATTAAATTAACTGCAAGGCTAAAAAATCATGGGGAGAAAGCCATGAGTTCCGTGCTTTGCTTTCTTCTCCTTGGAATTCCGCCGCTCTCCTTGGTATTGAAACTGCACTCCTTGGTAGGTGAACTTGGTCCTGGCTGGGTTTCCTGTTGATCTTCTGGGGGAGGGGCCTGTTGTAGTGATTCTCAAGCGTCTTTGCCCCAGGCGGAGTTGCACCGCCCTTACCCAGGGCCGCGCTGAGTAATCCGCTCGGGTTTGCTTTCGGGAGCTTTTGTTCCCTGAGCGCTTTCCGTAGAGTTCCGGAGGACGGGAATGAAGATGGCGGCCTCCCGGTCTCCGGCCCGGAGGAGCCGAGAGCTTGGGGCCCCACTCCTCAGTGCGCCCTCAGAGAACAGCACCCAATGACTCCCGTCACCCTGGCCTCCGGCCGCGCTCCGAGCTGACCGAGCCTGCGACCGGTTCAAGGCAACCCCGAGCTGAGAGTCACTCCTCGGCTCTGTCTCTGTAGCCGGCTTCCCCGTTCTAATACCGGTAAGCTCTGCGACACTCAGACACCCCCGATCCTTCTGCGACCCTGCGGGACCTGAGGCCGCGCTGACCCCGCCTGGGCTTCACCCCAGTTAAGCCTCTGGAGCGATGTCCCTCAGCGGAACAGACTTTTAGAAGTCTTGATTTTGTGCTCCATTGCTCCGCCGCTCGCCGGGAGCCGGCCCCTCCCCCCGCGATCTATCTTCCAGTCGCTTTGGATTCACTTCTCCGCCAGTCCTACCTTGCAGATAGTGGTTGATTTTCTGTTTCTAGAATTGCTGTTCTTCTTCTCTTCAATCTCCAGTTGGATTTGTAGGTGTTTGGAATCTCTAGATAAGCTACTTAGCTGATCTCCCGCTACCCGAAGTACTCTCAGCCTGCTACTTCTCTGCCTTCTTGACTCCTCCCTGAAGCATTATTTTTAAAAAGCCTAGTTTAAAGCTATTGTCATAGAATGACATCTTAGATTTATGCATAAATTCTTTCCATTTCCAACATTACCAGTTTCTGTTTTTTCTGAATTTTATCTTCCTGCTTCTCTTCCTCTTTTTTGTTTTTCACTACAGTACTTTTTAAAGCAGTAATGAAAATACAGTTCTAGTAATCTATTATGGTAATTTTCAAACAAGCCCTGTCCAGTAGAATTTCCTGTATTATTGGAAATGTCTCATATCTTTATCATCCAGCACAATAACCATTACACACATATGGCTATTGGGTACTTGCAATGTAGCTGACATGACTGAGGAACTGAATTTTTAATTTTATTATTTAAATTTCAACACTACATTTGGCTAGCTGTTACTCTGTTGGACAGCATAGCTCTAGATCAAGATTTGACAAATTTTTCTGTAAAAGACCAAATTATAAATATTTTAGGCTTTGCAGACCATATGGTCCCTGTTGCAACTATTTAACTCTACTGTTGTAGTTAGTACAAAGGTAGCCTCAGACAACATGTAAACAAATAAGTATTCTGTGTTACAGTAAAACCTTATTTGTGAAAATAGTGCTGGCAGAATTTGGCTCATGGGCCCTAGTTTGACAACCTCTACTCTAGATCAAAGATATTTCTAGGAATATATATATTTTCCTTCTCCAGCTCTGTATTGTCTGGGTCCTTTCCATTGTTTTTCCGTGTGTCTGTGTGTGTGTGTTGGAGGGGAGAGAGGAGTCCTTTTTCCTGCACTATTTTAGAGAGATCATTACCCACACTGGGTTATTACTCTGTATTTCTTCAACTTTTCACGTTTTTCTCTATGTGGGGGGAAATGGTAGTAGACAAAATTTCTATTTTAAATTCCTTGAAACTCTACTCTTTGTTCTTTTAATCCTACTATTTCATATACTTCTTGTTTTATAGGTGCAATATCTTTTTTTTTTTAAAGATTTCATTTATTTATCTGACAGACAGAGATCACAAGTAGGTAGAGAGGCAGGCAGAGAGAAAGGAGGAAGCAGGCTTCCCGCAGAGCAGAGAGACCGATGTGGGGCTCGATCCCAGGACCCCGGGATCATGAACTGAGTGGAAGGCAGAGGCTTTAACCTACTGAGCCACCCAGGTGCCCCACAGGTGCAATATCTTATGCAGTTTCTCCGAAGATATTAAATAAATTTCTTTTTCTTTTTTCTAACCTCTTTGAATTACCTCTGTTTTCTCTAGAGTTGCTAAGTTATTTTTCATCATGGGCCTTCTTTTTCATTCTGTGATTTCCTTAAATGTTGGTGATCCTTGGTCGTCCATTCATGTTGATATATGACTAGTTAAATAATATAGATTACTGGAGTTGCTTTTCTCTTTTGTTTCCCTAGCAAATCTTTACCCTGAATGGAAAAGAATACTGATGGAGAGGGTTTTTTTTGGTCAGTGGATAGAATTTACTTATTGGTGTGCTTTGGTTAGAGTAGGTAAGAGATAGACCAGGCCCTTCTCTAATAGCCAGATAAGGAGGATCCTATCCTAGGTATCTAGCCACCATACTTGGAGCCCAAGTTACTCTTGGACAGTTTTTACCTTTTTAAAGTAGGTTAGCCTCCATAACTATTGATTCAGCCCACAACCCTTTGGAGTCACAAGAATAAAAGTCCTCTGTCTTCCCTGAAACATTCTCCTGTGTGTGTGGTTGGCCGGGGGTCAGGATACTTTTTCAGAGACCAGATAGTAAATATTTTACATTTTGTTGGCCTTACTACCTCTTTCACAACTACTCAACTCTGCCATTTCCACCCTAACCTATCATTATGATTTCATATGTCCTATCTTATGAAAATTCTTTAAAACATCTAGTATGTTGATGCTTTTCACTCCCTTGTACTGGCCTGAGGATCAGCCTTTTATTCTAGTTGGGCCTTCAGTGGGTTGGATGCTGCACACTCACATTAGGGAAGGCATTCTGCTGTACTGGGTCTAATGATCTGTTAATCTAGTCCAGAAATGCCATCACAGGAACACCCAGAATAGTGTTTGACCGAATTTCTTGGTATCCCATGACCTAGTTAAGTTGACACATAAAATTAGTCATCATAGTCACATAGCTAATAAGTGATAGAACAAGGATTCACAACAGGGCTAAGCTGTGTGAGATGAAAACCCATGCCCTTATTTACTAGTTGCACCTGGATTGATCCGAACTCAGTATCCTCCTAAAGATAGCCCTTTATTTTGCCAGTTTATGGATATTAGCATAAGAAATGAAGCCTGTTTCCTTTGCTGGTCAGAGTGACCAGGATGGTGAGAAAATGCAATATGAAACAACTGGGATAGTAAGTTCAACATCTCTAACCCAGAGACGAATGATTCTGAGTTTCCTAAGACCTATGTTAATCTGGTGAAAGGGAAATTAGACCCTTTGTTTCTCCAGAGCATGGAAATTTTAATTTCAGTTAAGGTTAAAGAACTTTTTTAGGATCGTCTGGCACTGAAACAAGATCTTTAATAATTTAAAACTATTTGCTTTTAGAAATCTTTAGAATTTTATTGAATATGGCCTCCCAACGATGATCCATCCTAAGGCCTGGGACATGTGAACATGATTAGATATCACTTCCCCAATTATGTTGTCATATGGCAGAGTTGACCTAAAGATGGGGAGACTGACCGTGTGAGTCTGAACTAATCATGAGAATTTCAAAAAAAAAAAAAAAAAGAAAAAGAAAGTATTCTCTAGCTGGTAAAGAAGAGGAAGTTAAAATACTTGAAGAATGTGACATGCTGAGTCTGAATATGCAGGGACCATGGAAAAAAGAATGCATAACTCCTTAAGGAGATGAGAGATGCTCTCGGCTGACAGCAAATACGAAGAGGGAATCTTAGACCATTTCTCAGCTGCAAAGAACAGGATTCTGCCATCAACCTAGAAAGGTTGGTAGTGGATTCCTCCCCAGTGACTCCAGAGATCTCTGCCTGATACTCTGATTTTTGATTTTGTGATACCCTGAGCAGAGAACCCAATCAAGACCATCTATGCTGGTAATCTTCAGAACAATAAGGTAATACTTGGATGTTGATGAAAGAAAAAAAGATCCTGGGGCACCTGGGTGGCTCAGTTGGTTAAGTGTCCGACTCTGGATTTCGGCTCAGATCATGATCTTGCGGTTGTGGGATTGAGGCCTCAATGCTGGGCATGGAGCCTGTTTAAGATTTTCTCTCTCTCCCTCCCTCTGCTCTTTCCCCATGCTATCTCTCTCTAAAAAAAAAACCTTGAGAATTTTAATGTCACGTTTTTACTTTTTATGTTTTTTCATCCCCCAAATGGAAAGTTTTTTTAAAAAGTTAGAGGTCATTTTGTATTATAGTCATACCTTGTTTTACTTTACCTTGCTTTATTATACTTCACAGACAGTCTTATAAATTGAAGGTTTGTGGCAATCTAGCATTGAGAAAGTCAGTCCACTGGCACCATTTTCCAAGAGCATTTGCTTGCTTCGTATCTCTGTGTCACATTTTGGTAGTTTTCGCAATATTTTAACCTTTTTCATTGTTATTTGTTATGGTGATCCATGATCAGTGATCTTTGATGTTACTATTATAATTGTTTTGGGACACCACAAACTGTGCCCATATAAGACAGTGAATTTTTTTTTTTAATTTTATTTATTCATTTGAGAGAGAGAGAGAGAAAGGCAGAGAGGGCACAAGCAGGGGGAGAGGCAGAGAGAGAGGAAGAAGGACTCCCCACTGAGCTGGGGGCCTGACATAGGGCTCAATCCCAGGATCTGGAGATCATGACCCGAACGAAGGCAGGCGCTTCACCATCTGAGCCCCCCGGGCACCACTAGGACAATGAATTTAACCAATAAATATGTGTGTTTTGCTTGCTCCCAGTCATTTTCCATCTCTCTGCATCTCCTTGGGCCTCCCTATTCTCTAAGACATGAAATTAGTCCAGTTAATAACCTGACAGTAGCCTCTAAGTGTTCAGGTGATAGGAAGAGTCCCACATCTCTCACTTTAAATCAAAAGCAGATATGATTAAGCTTAGTGGGGAAGGCATGTTGAAAGCCGAGATATGCTGAAAGGTCTTTTGTGCCAAACACTTAGCCAAGTTGTGATTGCAAAGGAAAATTCTTAGAAATTTAAAAGGCTACTCCAATGAGCACACAAATGGCAAGAAAGTGAAACAGCCTCATGGCTGACATGGAGAAAGTTTTAGTGGTTTGGATAGAAGATTAAAATAGCCTCAACATTTTTTAAGCTAAGTATAATCAAGAGCAAGGCCCTAATTCTCTTCAATTCTGTGAAGGCTGAGGGAGCTGAGGAAGCTGCAGAAGAAAGGTTTGAAGCCAGGAGAGGTTGGTTCATGAGGTTTGAAGAATGAAGTTGTTTTTATAACATAAAAGTACATGGTGAAGCAGCAAGTATTACAGAAGATCTAGCTAAGATCATTAACAATGGTGGCTAAGATAAAATATAGATTTTCAATGTAGACATCGATGAAATGGCCTTCTATTGTAAGAAGATACCATTTAGGTCTTTCATAGGTAGAGGAAGTCAATGTCTGGTTTCAAAGCTTCTAATCTTTTAGGGGATAATACAGTTGGTGACTTGAAGCCAAATGCTTATTTATCATTCTGAAAAATCCTAGGGGCTTTAAGAATTATGTTAAGTCTATTTTACCTGTGCTCTGTAAAGTGAACAACAAGCCCTGGATGACAGCACATCTATTTACAGCATAGTTTACTGAATATTTTAAGTTCACAGTTGAGACTTCCCACAAAAAAAGATTCCTTTCAAAGTGTCACTGCTCATTGATGATGTATCTGGTCACCCAAGAGCTCTTATAGAGATGTACAATGAGATTGTTTTCATGCCTGCTAATACAGCATCCATTCTGCAGCCATGGATCAAGGGTTAATTTCAACTTTCAAGTCTTATTATTTAAGAAATACATTTCATAAGGCTGTAACTGTGATAGTGATTCTTCTGATGGATCTGGGCATAGTAAGTTGAAAGCCTTCTGGAAAGGGTTCAACATTCTAGATGCCATTAAGACTATTCATGATTCGGGACGCCTGGGTGGCTCAGTTGGTTGGACAACTGCCTTCAGCTCAGGTCATGATCCCGGAGTTCCGGGATCGAGTCGCGCATCGGGCTCCCAGCTCCCTGGGGAGTCTGCTTCTCCCTCTGACCTTCTCGCTCATGCTCTCTCTCACTGTCTCTCTCTCAAATAAATAAGTAAAATCTTAAAAAAAAAAAAAAAGAATATTCATGATTCATGGGAACCGGTCAGAATGTCATTAACAAGGGTTTGGAAGAAGTTGATTCCAGCACTCATGGTTGACTTAGGGTTTCAAACCTTCAGTGGAGGAAGTAACTACAGATGTGGTGGAAATAGCAAGAGAACTAGAATTAGAAGTGGAGCCTGAAGACATGACCATATTGCTGCAATGTCATGATAAAACCTGAATGGATGAGGAGTTTCTTCTTAGGAATGAACAAAGAAAGTGGTTTCTTGAGATGGAATCTACTTTTGGTGAATATGCTGTGAAGATTGAAAAAGGACAATAGGATTTATAAAGTTGCACAAACTTAGCTGATAAAGCAGTGGCAGAAAAGGATTAACTCTAATTTTGCAATTTCTACTGTGGGTAAAATGCTGTCAAATGGTATTGCATGCTACAGAGGTATCATTCCTGAAAGGAATAATCAAGCTATGTGGCAGACTTCATTATGTTGCTTAAGGAAATTGCCATAGCCATCCCAGCCTTCAACAAACAGCACCCTGATCAACACTGAAGCAGCACACTCCACCAGCAAAAGGAATAAAGCTCAGATGATGGTTAGCATTTTTTAGCAATAAACTATTTTTAAGTTAAGGTATGTA
This sequence comes from Lutra lutra, assembly GCF_902655055.1. Lineage (NCBI taxonomy): Eukaryota > Metazoa > Chordata > Mammalia > Carnivora > Mustelidae > Lutra > Lutra lutra. The sequence goes on along the minus strand of NC_062287.1, from coordinate 84,433,293 downwards.
TGTTTTTTAGACATCTATTGCACACGTAATAGACTACAGTATAATGTAAATGTAACTTTTATATGCTCTGGAATATCCAAAAATTAATTTGAGTCACCTTATTGTGAAACTTGCTTTATTGTGGTGGTTTGGAACTGAACCTGCAGTATCTCTGAGGTATGCCTGTGTAATTTTATCATTCTTCATAATGAAATATTTGAAAATAAGGTTTTAGTTGTATTCTGAGGTTAAATTTGTTTTAAAAATAAAGCAAATCATATTTCCTTTTTCTATTAAGATTTCCTAAATGAATTCATATGGAATTAACAAATTACTATCATGTGATGATCATTTTCCCTCCCTAAGCTTTGGAATGTATTCATTTTAGACCTTATCAGTAATTGTCATGATTCTCTAATTGAAGTAGTTATGTCACACCTCTTAGGTGGCTCAAGGTCTTGAGCCCCCCCTTTTTTTTTTTAAGGAAAAACTTTTTGTGGTAAAATTTACTATTTTGATTATTTCTAAGTGTATAATTCAGTGCCATTAGGTATATTTACAATGTTTTATAAACGTTGCTACTAGTTTTCAGAACTTTTTCATCATCCCAAACAATATCCCTGTTGAGCAATAGCTCCATAGCTCCCCATTCCTCCATTGCCTGGCCTCTAGTAACTTTTATTCTACTTTCTGTCACTGTGAGTTTGCCTATCTAGATACGTCATATAAATGGAATCATGTATTTGTTCTTTGTTAGTGTTTGCATAATGTTTTTCACTTAGCATAGCTTTTTTTAGAGTTCATCCATCTTACATCATACACCAAAACTTCATTTCTTTTTGTGGTTAATTAATATTTCATTGTTCGTATAAGCACATTTTGTTTATCCATACATTTTCTTTCTTAAAGATTTATTTATTTATTTTTGAGAGAGAATGGGGGAGAGGCAGAGGAAAGGAATCCCAGGCAGAATGCACACTGAGCGGAACCTGCCGTGATGCTCAGTCTAACCACCCATGAGATCATGACCTGAGCTGAAACCAAGAGTTGGATGCTCAACCGGCTAAGCCATTCAGGAATCCCGATCCATACATTTTTTGATAAGACACTTGTACAAGTATCTGTTAGAGTCTTTGCTATCAGTTCCTTTAGATATATACTTGTCTAAAGGTGGAAGTAGTGGATTTGGGATCCAGGAATGGAATTGCTGGATCATATGATAAATCTACCTTTAACTTTGTGAGGAGCTATGGGAGTGTTTTCCGCATCTTGCGTTCTCATTAATAATGCACAGGGGTTACAGTTTCTCTATGCTCAGCAACTTTTGTTGTTTTCTGGTTTTTTTTTTTTTTTTTTTTTTTTTTTTTTTGAATAATAGTTACCCTATTGAGTTTGAAGTGGTATCTGACTATGGTTTTGGTTTGTATTTTCCTACTGATTTGTGATGGTGGCATCTTTTGCAGTCTAGGTAGACTGAGAATTGTCCCAAGTTTTCTGGTACTGATTTTTTGCTTAACAGTTCCTTCCTCAATTTATCTGTTTCTCTTGCATTTTACAATAAGCAGCAAGGAGAAACCAGTACACACCTTTAACACTTTGCTTGGAGATCTCCTCAGCTAAATATACAAATTCATTGCTTACAAGTACTGCTTTTCACTCAGTGGTAGAGCACATTTCAGCCCAAGTTTTCTGCTACTTTATAATGAGGATTGTCTTCCCTCTAGCATTCAATAACATCTCCCTCATTTCCTTCTTGAGACTTTACCAGAAGCCCCTTTAACACTCATATTCCTATAACATTCTGATTCTGACAATATATGTATTCTCTAAGATGATGGGTTTCTCTGCCATTCTGTCTACTACCTTCGGAACCTTTACCACAATCTCCTAAATATGTCTGTTTCTACCAGCAGCCTCTTCAAGTCAATCTGCCAACAGTCTTTAATTTTTTTTTTTTTTTATGTTTAGGTGTGTATTAGAGCAACGTTCCACTTCCCAGTACCAAAATCTAGATTAATTTCCTAGGATTTCCATAATGAATTACTAAAAACTTAGTGGCTTAAAACAACAGAAATTTTTACTTGGTCAGTTTTGGAAACCAGAAGTTCAAAATTAAAGTGTCAGCAGAACCATGTTTGTTCCAAAGCCTCAGTGGGAGAATCCTTCTTTGCTTCTTCTAGTTTCTTGTGGCTGCTGTTGTGCCTTGGCTTGTGACAGCATAATTCCAACCTCTGCCTCCATTTTTATTGTCCTTCTCTGTGTCTCTATATGTCCTTTTCCGTCTCCTATAAGGACATGCTCATTGGATTTAGGGCCTACCCTAATCTATTATGATCTTATGTTGATCTTTACTGTAATTTTTTCTGCAGAAACCCTACATCCCAGTAAAGTCACATTCTGAAATTCTTGGTGGCTATGAATTCAGAGGGGAGGGAGGAACACTACCCAACTCACTATAGTCTCTTTTTAAGTAATTGTATTATAAATGTATTATAATCTATTCATAATTTTTAAAAATCAATATTTGTATGATATTTTATTATGAGATTATTTTTTACTATACTAATACCATTAATGTTAATATTCATATTAGAGTCCTGAATAGGGAAATCACTCTTTTCAGACTTGACAATCTATATTAGAAGCAAGGGTTTATTTCATGTATCTTTGCTTTTTAATGAGGATAGTGTGCCTATGTGCACAGACACACATGAATAAAAAGCTCTAAAGTTCTGTTGACTTTAAGAAGTTTGTTACTCAGTATTTATTCATATGGGTGTGGTGAGATCCTAAATCACCTCTTTATTAGAACAGTGTTGATCTCAAATTGTTTGGACTGAGTGTGTGAGGTTAAATTTTCTTGAGTTTTTGAGAGTTTCAAGATTGACTCCAAAATGTTTAGTGAGTTCTTCAAATACTTAAATCAGAGAAAGAATATTTTTATAAGTAGCAGCAATATAAGTTTATTGAATTTCCAGTCAGGTTGGATTGTTAAGAGCAAGGACAGTGCCTATAAATGGGGAAGGAGTATATTTAAGCAGAATGTTGCAGAAAAAAACTCACTTTTAAGGGTCCTAACATAAAAGAGAAAAAGACGGTAGGATCACAGAGGGAGGAGTTTGAATAAAACAAAAATTGAGATTGAAACAAATGTATTAGAAAGAGGGAAGATAGACTGGTAGAAATAAGTATCACAGAAAGTGAAACGTGCAAAAGCAAAAGCAAGAAATAGGATAAGAGAAAGACTTTAAGGAGGGCAAAGTATAAGAAATAATGCTGTGGGGGCGCCTGGGTGGCTCAGTAGTTTAAAGCCTCTGCCTTCAGCTCAGGTCATGATCTCAGGGTCCTGGGATTGAGCCCCACATCGGGCTCTCTGCTTGGCGGGGAGCCTGCTTCCCTCCCACCCACCACCCCTCCACCTGCCTCTCTGCCTGCTTGTGATCTCTGTCAAATAAATAAATAAAATCTTAAAAAAAAAGAAAGAATGCTGTGAATAATGTAATGTTAAAGGGTAGAAGATTTCTTTTGACTTCATTAAAATTAACAGTAATTGTTAGAGAATCACTGTAGTCTTGCTATCATATACTCAAACCAAGCTTTTCATATTATTTTGCCAGAAAAAAAATAGTAGGAACTGGGGCGCCTGGGTGGCTCAGTGGGTTAAAGCCTCTGCCTTCGGCTCAGGTCATGATCCCAGGGTCCTGGGATCGAGCCCCACATCGGGCTCTCTGCTCAGCGGGGAGCCTGCTTCCTCCTCTCTCTCTCTCTGCCTGCCTCTCAGCCTATCTCTATCTGTCAAATAAATAAATAAAATCTTAAAAAAAAAATAGTAGTAACCATTTTATATTTTATTCATTAAATTTCAAATAAATATATTCATATATAATATATTGATTTGTGATCATATGCATTATGTAAATAATATATAATGTATATTTCAAGATGAATATTCATGTTATCTTTTAATGGCAAAATTTTATTGTTCAGTGTAGACACTGAAATGTTGCATGTAAACACATATGAAGCAAACTGTTTGACCTCTCAAATAGAAGTGAAAATAAATCTTTATTTTGAAGTAAAATTGACATACAGTATCCTATTAGCTTCAGGTATACATCATAGTAATTTGATATTTTATGGATTATGAAATGTTAAGTCACCAAAGTTACTGAAATGTTTTTGACTATGTTCTCTATGCTCTATATTATATCCCCATGATTTACTTATTCTGTAACAGGAAGTTCATTTTATAATTGGAAAATAATTTTTTTCAGTCATAAGAATGGACATGGAGATATTTTAGTTGACTAGGAGGCAATTTTGACATCCAAGATACTTTCAAACATAGTATGTTTTTCTTTTGTCACATTTTAACTCATCACAGGTTTTCTGTAATATTGTGTGCATTACTTGCATTCAGTGAATGTTTGACTAATCAGTCTTAGATCTGCATTACACACTACTTCTCTGCTGCCTTTTCATTGTTAAAATTAACTTTAAATATTCATGTGGACATGTAGAAATGATGTTATATCCTTTTACTTGCAAATTGTTTAGAGTTTGATATATTAGATCTGTGCATGTTTGATTTATCAACTCATTTAAGTCCTTGATCACAGTTCTCTCTAGTTTGATATGTCACCCATTTACTTCTGCTTAAATTTTCTGGTGGATAAAGGGCTTTAATATTCTGGGGTATTTTTAATTGCTTTATGCAAAGTATTATCATAGAACTGATTCAAAATCCCATTGACCCACTAAGAGGAATGTATACCTTAACAACTAAGAGACATTTAGTCGTACTGTATACTAAGTCAACACAACATGGCTGAGGGAATCCTTTACCTAATACAATTTTGATTTCCTGCTTTAGGAATCCTGAAATTGTGGATTACCCATATATACTTTGAGACATGCTTTTAAATGTTTTTTTCTGGAAGCCTTGCAACTGCCCTAAAAATTGAATGTATTGTAGAACAGACCTATGGTAAGTGGTTTTTATTTTTTTTTCCTTTTTTTTCTTCTGTCGGTTTCATGTTCATATTAAGTCTTGGGAATGTTGTAATGCTGCTCCCTGCTGGACAAAGTGTAATTTTTTAAAGTTGGCACTTAATAGATGGGCAAATAACTGGTTAGCTGGGTCCGCTAAAGAGGGTGCATTCATAGAAAAACAACAGTATACAATAAAAGCAACTTTATTATCATAATGGGTGATACCATTGTTATTGTGTTGGTATCTGGAGTATGATGAAGGTGCTGATGGTTTTGTTTCTAAATTTCATTGTCTGCTTATATAGTGACATCTACAAGTTAAAACAAACATACGTTGAAAGATGCTTATAGGTGATGGGATTTCCTAAATTGTATGCATATAGTGTTTATAGTTGAAGTCAGTTTCTTCTTATTATTATTTTTTGTAATTTAATTTACCGTACTTTTGTTTTTCCAAAGGAAATATTTAAAACAGCTCCAGTATAATTTAAATTAGGCATTATTGGATCTATTTTGAATGAATCACCCTATGCTATACTTTATTCAGTGGACTTTAAGTGTAACTTGCTTTGTATATCCATCCTATAATCCAGCTATCATGTTTTCTAGTACACATAGTGAAATATTTACACAGAGTGACATTAAGTTGGACCTCAAGTGTCATATCTGTGTCCATCCTATTATGAAACTTCATACTGTGTGCATACACAAGTGCTCCCAAAATTATTAGAAAATGTTAGAAAATTGTCAGGAATGTGTTAAGAAGAGTGTTTTTCTTTCTGATGAGCTATAATACAGTTTTTGGAGTACAGCCTGTATAAAATTATGTAGATTTTTTTTGATGTAATGTAGATTTTTTTTGAAAGGAAACATACATTTCATTGAAAAGAAAATGTAACAGAAACAACATTGAGCTAAGCAAAGATTTAATAGGATAGCTATTCTTATATTCTTTAATGGGCTGGTACCTTTTTTGTAGCCATTGGGAAAACCTGTGAAATTCACTGTTAATTAGGATTTTGGAGAATTAGGCATAGTAACATTTCTTTATTATCAAATATTACAATAAGAATTAGAAATGTAGACAAAATAAATTGTTAGCAAAAAGAGGAACCCTGTTTTCCTTCTCTGTAAG